>NC_084525.1:25707135-25757135 GCF_024500275.1 Phycodurus eques
CATCTTGGGGCATTTCAGTGCGAACGACCTATAGTGAAGTGAGTTGAGGAACTTCATATAGTAGCAACATGACAAGTTGCCACCATCTTCGTGGAATTAAAAAAAAAAAAAAACATTGACTGAGCCTCTAAAATCCTCCATAACAAATAGATTCACAAAAGTTTTTTATTGCTGAAGTACATGACCTCAACTGCTCACACTTCTCTTCTCATCAATGTTCCATTTGCGCTAGTTAAGTCGAGTATTTAGGGCAAGTGACACTGTTTGAAACATCACGGTAATTTGATTCTAATTTGAAGATGTTTTCTGGCAAGATTTTCTATCGGCGATATCACACAAAAACTTTCCCTAAAAACATTTTTTCCTGAATAACAAATAACTCAATTTCTCCAGAACCCATCATCCGATTTTCAAAATTCCTGCCGGGCTGTACTCGGGTGGAAGTGAGCCTCGTTCCAACCATACGCATTTTGGCAGACTGTCATTTTAGGCACATCTTGTTACATTGCTACATGGAGTGCTTTGCCACCATCCTGTGGCATCTTGGTGCCAAGGAACTATATTGTAGTGAGTTGAGGAGCTTTGTGTTCTGCTTTTTTGCAATCTTGTGGCAGTTTTATGTTTTATTGAGAATTATCAAATTGACACCATGCTCCGCCTTCATAAAATTTTAGAAATTCAGCAACTCCCGAGTTCTAGTCCCTAGATCTAGTATACTTGCTTCAAATTTGGGAGCAGTCGGACAAAATTTCACGTAAACCTGGAAATGGGCAAAATCATGTTAACAATTGTCTGCTAAGGCCTGATATACACAAGGAATTTTAAAATCTTAAAAGATTATTATTTTTTTTTTTCCCACATATGAAGATAAAAAATGTGGCATTTAACAGTTTTGGTCATATGGTATGTGGTGTGCTCCAATTAATATAAAAACAGAACACCACACACAAAGTTTCTGTTCCACCGCCAATCTTGAAATCTCGCATGATCACGTGTGATCTCACAAAACCGAAGAAGAAACAACACTTCTGGGTATGCGCTTACGTTTCCCGAACGTTCCTGAAGGTTACCGGAGCTGGGTGCCTTGAAAAATGGTGTTGTGCCCAAAAAACGACTTGCTTTGGCAAATACTTCTTGCCGTCTGGGGAACCCACTTTTATACAAAAGAAACACATCGGCTAAGACATGCTTGTTTTTATTTACGCTCGTTTCCTTTTGCTGAGTCAGGTTGCTTCTTGTTTGACTATATTTTGTTCCATGTGACAATTCATGACATCATGACTCTGGAGAAGTCGGCTCTCACCCACACACCTGAAGACTTTTGGTTGGAAGGATTGAACACATTCAGTATGTAAGATTGTTGACTCCGACCTGTTTAGGACTCTAAAATCGGGACAAATCTACTCTTAACACACATCACACCTAACAACATCTTATAGGACAATCCTTTAAAGGCCTCTTTATGCTGACAACGCCCGCATTGCATCACGTGACCGACGAATTGCCTCACGCAGCCAACTACGCAATTGCCTTTGCGTAGCTTGCCGCGCACCCAACAAAAATAGTTGCTGCGCGTCGAACGCCACGGAGATCATCTCTCGTGATTGGTCCGTTGTAGTCACATGCTGTGACGACGTATCAGCGTGCCCATTGATTCTCCATACCATCTAGGTCGCCGCCTTTTCGATCGATTTTGCAGCATAATTAAACGTATCATCTGGTCATCTAGGTCTATTTGTTCTGTCGCGGTCACCATTGTTGTTGCTTTGTTCCTTGTTACTGAAAGGAAAGGAAAAACAGCTACCGGAAATGGAAAAAAAATGCAGCGGAAACTCCACCCTGTGGTGTTCTATCCAATACCAACCGTAGTGACAACCCTGACTTGGAGGAGAACGGTAGCACACTTTCAAAACAGCGCGCGTGGGTTGCTCTTGACGATAAAGACAAACTACGCGTGGGACAGCCGCAGTGACGTCAGCGCGATCGCCATCCGCGCGAGTATAAAGAAGCATTTAGGATTGTCTGGTGTTTGACATGCTTGTTGGGAAGGGGCAAAATTGGCAGAAAAAAAAAAAACAGGCTGATTGTCCAAATGTGTACCGGGGCAAAGATTTATCTGTGAGCGAGTTCCAGTCCTCAAAAGAGCCATTTGTGGCTCGTGAGCCATAGGGTCCTGACCTGTGCCCTAGATCCTTCTATTAAGAGAGACTCTATGTCCTCAGTTGATGTACAACATTATGCTTGTGCCGAGGCTTGTCACGATAATTACTAATGTAAATGCGCGCTTGAATATAATGCGCACCCTAAAAGTTGACCTCAAAAATAAGGAAAATGCTTCTACCTTTGTATAATGAGGACCATCGATTTGCTGCTAATCCATAAACTCAAAACATTAAGTATTATCTGTATTTTAGGCGGCACGGTGGCGGACTGGTTAGAGCGTCAGCCTCACAGTTCTGAGGACCCGGGTTCAATCCCCGGCCCCGCCTGTGTGGAGTTTGCATGTTCTCCCTGTGCCTGCGTGGGTTTTCTCCGGGCACTCCGGTTTCCTCCCACATCCCAAAAACATGCATTAATTGGAGACTCTAAATTGCCCATAGGCATGACTGTGAGTGTGAATGGTTGTTTGTTTCTGTGTGCCCTGCGATTGGCTGGCAACCAGTTCAGGGTGTACCCCGCCTCCTGCCCGATGACAGCTGGGATAGGCTCCAGCACGCCCGCGACCCTCGTGAGGAGAAGTGGCAAAGAAAATGGATGGATGGATTATTAGCTTTATCCAATAATTATTCTGCTTTGTGTGCATGCCCCCGTAATTGTAACTTTTTTCTTCATTATCTTCAAAGCATTGAGATTAAGTTCGACAGTGCAGCTAGCGAAGCCACTTGCCTTCTGCTCTGCTACAATCTGCAGCTGCTTCTCCATTTCTAGAAACCCACGTCCCGATGCTCTTGCATGTGCTTTTTCTTTTCTCCTTTGATTTCCTCCACAATCTCACGCTTGATTCATTCACATTGAACTGCTGCGCTGCCTGACAGTTTTCTACATCTTCAGCAACACTGATTACATTATGTTTAAAGGCGGCTGAACAACAAGACATTTCCTACCTTAGGTGTAAGGTATAACAAACTCACGGGTGAGCATTTGTGCCGTCTAGTGCAGTAGCAACAGATAACAATAGCAATATGGCGGCTGACACGAGGACGTCAGGATTAGAGGCGAACACGGGAGTGGATGTTGACTCCCGCTCCCTCCCTCTCCCAAAGAGGTTGATCCTGGTCCTTCCCAATCCCAAGTGAGTGTTTGGAAAAAGTCCCGCTCCCGCCCACTCCCACAGAGATCGATCCCACTCCCCCCTGTTTAAAAACAAATTCCACCAAATCCAGTGTTAAATCCCACAAAATCCTTCTCCCTCCCACTCAGACTGATCCCAATCCCAAGTGTTTAAAAAAACAAACAAACAAACAAACAAACAAAAACTAACTCGAGCCAGAAATTTACAGAATCCCATTTTCTATAGTTTTTACTACTCTGCGAGACTTCCACCGACATGGAGAAGATGCTCGCGACTAGCGAGCTTTAAATAGTCCCAAAAAAGGGGCACGTTTATCATTTGGAAACAACTGTAGTCTGCAAAACGTGTACAAAAAAGATGTTACGACAAAGATGGGCATATTTGTGTAAAATCACCTGAAGATGAAGCACGTTATCAAATGTGACGCATGTATCACATTAAAGAGAGCTTCGACTCCATGCCGCTCCTGGAACGTAAACAAAACAACGCTGTGGAGCGCATAGCGATCGTGGTGGCAGTTGAAGCGCTTGCGTTCGCTCTATTAAGAGAGTAGTAGTAGCAGCACAGTAGTAGTCTATCACGGAAGAGATAGAAAGTGTTCCCGGGGTTTCGTTTCAGTTAGCATCAGCAGCTACTAGTTAACATCGTTGCGTGACCAATCACGCAAATAGTTTGACAGTCGACCGGCCATCTCTGTCTGAGCTAATTTTTCCGGATAGTTGTGTTTGTATAGTGTGGCACTCTCAAGAACCTTTTTTTTCCTTTTTTCCCCACTTTATTTTCAGATTATCGCATTGTACTAGTTCCAAATGACGTCACATTTCTTCTTCGCGTCTTCTTCTTGATTTCCGGTAGACTGGGGATGTTTAAGTGTATTGCTGCCACCTAAGGGTTAAGTGATAAACATCAACAACAGAGCCAAACCCGAAGAAAACTAAAACTAGCACACAAATTCCAACAGCTTCTTCCCTCTTGCCATTAACTTCTTAAACAGTTAACTTAAAATTCCATTGTAACATGCTGCCAATTTTGTATTGAGATTGTTGTCAAATCTCTGTCCTGCCTATTATACATTATTTCTGCATTCACGGTAGTAGTCTCACCACTTTGCACTATTTACATATCTGTTGTTGACCAATACTGGCCACTCATGTGCTTGAGAAGAATCTGCACCATTTGCACAATTGACATTGTTCCAGATTATCACACTGCTAGTCACTTTAAACTGCTTAAAGTTCTTGAAGTGTCTGCACCATTTGCACAATGGTCGCTGTACCAGACTATTGCTTTATTAGTCATTTCAAACTGCTCTAAATTGCTAGAGGACTCTGCATCATTTGCACAATTGTCAAAATAAACAAATAATTTAATTATATTAAAAAAAAAAAAAAAAAAAGTTTTTGCCATTACCACATTACTGGTAAACCTTTATTGCTCAGTGACTCTCCGTACTGTGTTTTTATGTTTTTATATCTCGAAAGTATTTTCTGTCAAACGGCTGGCTGTTGTCGTACTAGAGCGGCTCCAACTACCACTCCAGACAAACTCCTTGTTTCCTTGTTTTTGACATACAAATAATGACGATTCTGATTCTGACATTAGAATAACAAACATTGAAGCTATGATTTATTAACGATTACAATAATAGAGTAATGATTATGTTGCACAATTGAACAGTATGCAGATTTTTTTTATCCTGTTACATTACATTACCCACAGTAATGTTCTTGACATACATACATACATCCATCCATTACAAAATATGTACATTCAGATAAATTGTTCTGGAAGTAAATTTCTGTAGGTTGGCAGCTCTACAATCATACCAATAAATGCAACTGTCCTAATAATTGGCATAATAAGAGTTTTGGCTTTTGATTTTCAGCCTTGGGGTTCTAATTTTAATTTTTTATGTTTTGGTAAAAAATCTCATTTCGGTACATCCCAAATTTTGAGATCATTATATTTAAAAATATTTGTTGGGCAAAAAATTATTTGTGATGTTTTATAATTTTTAAACTTCCTGCTTTATAATGTAAATCAAGTGCATCTGGTCCGGTTTTATACATTTATAAACTTTAATACAGTCACTATCGAGTCGTATCGAATATCGACATTGGGGGGGGGGGGACACAAAAAAAACAACATATCAAATTTAGGCCATATCGCCCAGTACAAGTTCCCACTCCTGTCAACTCCCATCTCATGTTTTCTACTCCCATCAGTTCCCGGAAACTTTGTCACAATTTTTGTTCCGTCCTTCTCCTGCCCAATCACGTGATTGATATTGTAGTTCACTCCCAAAGTGAAGTCCATTCCTGGGTCCCGTAATCCTGCAGGACCATGTGACCTGGTGGGATTCCCGAAAAATGTCAGCCATGTCGGTGGCAGTATACATTTATACAATGTAATATTTTTTTTATCATTTTCATTATACGTATGTACAATGCGCACATACACTGGAAATTAAGGTATATCAACCTTTTGTTCAATAAATAAAATGGACGCGATACGTTTTTACGGACTCGATAAATTGTCATTGTGCTGAGCCGGCACACGGCGAGGCGACGGCAAGTTGGAGGGCTGTGTCAATAACTACTAGTGGGCTTGGCTCCATACAATACTCTACAGCGTTGCTCCATGTGCATCGCGTAGCACATATCACATATCAGAGACACTTGTAGTAAGTAAACGGTTTATTATGTTTGCTTGCCCACAAGCTAAGGAACTAACCAGCTCGCTCCACCACGTTGAAGTCGTTTAAAACATCAGCGCCGCGGCAGACCGGTGTTGTCTCCGTCCAGTACTCCACAGCCTTTCTTCATATGCCGCACGTAGCACACAACGGAGACACTAATGGGAAAGTTAATTGTGCATTATGTTCACTAGCCAGCGAGCTAACGAGCTAGCAAGCTAAGGAGCTAAACAGCGTGTTGGACTGTGGCAATGTCATTTAAAACGTCAGCGCTTCGCTCCAAGTTGTTGTGTGTTAGTCCCTAATGAATACACACAGGAAAAGTTAACCGTTTATTAAGCATAACCTCAACGGCACACGTTATTCAGTCAGTAGTTGACTACAGCGCACGTACAGTCCTGCTCACCATGATTGGCAACCCTTCATTTTTGCATAATCTGTATACTTATATCAACAGGATCTTTTAATTGGAGGTCCTTAGTAATTAAAAATAAAAACAATTTCAAAGAAAAAAAACTGAAAACCGCATCAATGGTGGCAGGGTGGACGACTGGTTAGCACATCTGCCTCACAGTTCTGAGAACCGGGGTTCAAATCACGGCCTCCCCTGTGTGGAGTTTGCATGTTCTCCCTGTGCCTGCATGGGTTTTCTCCGGATACTCCCATTTCCTCCCACATCCGCAGAACATGTGTGGTAGTTTGATTGAAGACTCTAAATTGCCCGTAAGTGTCAATGTGAGTGCGAATGGTTGTTTGTTTATATATACCATGCGACTGGTTGGCAACCAGTTCAGGTTGTACGCTGCCTCCTGCTAGCAGTTAGCTGGGATATGCTCCAGCATGCCCGTGACCCCAGTGAGGATAAGTGGTACAGAAAATGGATGGATGGGAAACAGAAAACAGCATGTGCAGCAATATTGGCAAAGCTCAATATTTGGTTCCACACCTTTTGGCAGTGATGACAGCCTTCAAACGTTTCTTGTATCCATCTATAAGCATTTTGCACTTCCCAGGTGGTATTTTCTCCCACTCTGCCTTTTCAATTTGTTCAAGCTCTTGAACATCTGCAGGGTTCTTTTCCCCAATAGCAGATTTTAGCTCCCCTCAAAGATTTTTAATTGGATTGCGGTCAGGACTCATTGCTGGCCATTTTAAAACATTTCTTTCCTTTTCAACCATTCCTGTGTGCTTTTGGTATTTGTCTTGCTGAAGGCAAGTTTTCTTACACTGGGTAAGACATTCCACACTAAAATCTCTTAATAATTTTCTGATTTCACAATACCTGTGATATAGTCAAGGCCTCAAGTACCACATGTAACAAGCAGCCCCACAGCATTATAATTCCTCCACCATTCTTGACTGTTGGCAGGGTGTTTCCTTTGCTTAAAGGCTTTCTTAAGCCGTCTGTAAACATACTTTGTATGCATTGTCAAAAAGCTCTATTTTTGTTCCATCTGTCCATAAAATATATATATTTATCAGTATAATTTAAAAAATTTTTTTATCGTGGTAGTAATTTGGAAACTGTATTGTCCTAAAAAAATGTGTTATCATGACAGGCCAACTTGTGCTACAGTGAGGCGGAAGGACACATGCTATTGGACACATGTCCGCGTCATCACGCCCTTTACAGTACCGTGTAAAGGTATGAGCACCCTCCTCAAATTTTTATTTATTTGTAAAGTTTCCCCACTTTAATGTTTAAGATCACCAAACAAATGTAAATATCAGTCAAATATAACCCACGTGCACATACAGCTTTTAAATGGTGATTTTATTTCTGACGTTTTTCTGTGAACGACCTCTGGCAATGGCCAAAATTAAATTGGTTGCTTTACGCCACAAAGGTAGACTTCCTGTGCCTTTTCGAGTATGGCTTCTTGAGACTTTTTGGTTGGTTTACACTTGATAGACAACTCTACCGAATTTCATGTTGCTCAGTGAAACTGGCTATGAGGGCTGAATTTAGCAAAAATGTGCTTGTTTTTGATGACAACGTGCTTCAAATTTGGTAGCAATAGGACAGAATCTCTTTGACAGTTTCGTCTTTGTTTGCTCCTGGAAATGAGAAAAATAGCCTAAAATGGACGCTACATAGCAAAATTGCAGACTCCCCGTGTCTTTTCAGGGATGGCTTGAGATGACAGGGCCTGACACTGACCTGTGATTGGCTGGGGGTGTTGGCAGCCGTATGGGGGCTGACAACAGGAGTGGGACACGGCGACGGCTGTGTGACGATCACCTGGTGAGACAGATCGCCAACCACTGACGGAGAGGAAACCTGCGAGGAGGAGTAGAATTAGGAGAGCGCCATCCAGGATTACTGCGCTGGTCTCCCACACCTCTTTGGGTGCACGGTCCAGCTTGGGGATGGGCTCCAGCAGCAGTTCAGTTTTGACGGGCCGAGGATTAGGTGGGGCCTGCAGCGATTGGATGGTGAAGGTGGAGTAGAGGCCCGATTTCATGTAGTCATTTCTAGAACTCTTATGAGAGTTGCCGGGCGACGACTTCTGACGATCAACGCACAAATCAATCCATCAATCGAGCTTTGTGACATCCAATCGGGTCCGTGAATCTGTACCCACCTGTGCAACGTTCTTGGATAGACAACTTTTTGATTGGCTGTTGGCGTCCAGATTGTCCCGCCTTTGGCCGTCTTCAGGGGTGTGTGTCCCGTCAGACAGGAATGGGTCAGGCTGGCTCACAAACCTGTACACAAACTTCTGTCCGCTCACCTTCTTGATTATGTTCTGGAAAACACACACACACGGACCCCCGCACAAACACAATCAACACGCACACAAAAAGAACAAACCACAAAGACACAGTACACACCACAAGTGTGTAAACATTACACACTACAACTTGTTTAGAATTACCATGTAGTAGTACTAAGTAACATTGCTTTATGCTGGGAGTACGAGTTGGTCTTATTCAATAAAAAGTAGTATTGTCTCGTAGTAGTATCTTGTAGTACTATATACTGTAGTACTGCATAGTAGTATTTTGTGGTTGTAGTGCTATGCAGGAGTATCTTGTCATCATGGTAGTATATAGTAGTGTTGTGCTCAAGAACACACTATCTGAGACCAAGACTTGCCCAAAACCAGAACGCACCGAGACCAAGACAAGACCAAGACTTTTGGGCATCAAGACCGAGTCAAGACCAAGACAAGACCAAGACCATAAAAATCCATTTTAAAAACCATGACCTTCCCATGGGCTCACCACCTGTGGGAGGGGTCAAAGGAGTCGGGTGCAGTGTTAGCTGGGCGGTGGCCGAAGGCAAGGACCTTGGCGATCCAATCCCTGGCTACAGAAGCTGGCTCTAGGTACGTGGAATGTGATCTCTCTGGCAAGGAAGGACCCCGAGCTGGTGTGTGAGGTCGAGAGGTTCCGACTGGATATAGTCGGGGTCGCCTCCACACACGGCTTGGGCTCTGGTACCAGTCCTCTTGAAAGGGGTGTGACTCTCTTACACTCTTGAGTTGCCCATGGTGAGAGCCGCCAAGCAGGCGTGGGTATGATTATTACCCCCCGGCTCGGCGCCTGTACATTGGGGTTCAACCCGGTGGACGAGAGGGTAGCCTCCCTCCGCCTTTGGGTGGGGGGACGGGTCCTGACTGTTGTTTGTGCCATTGCACCAAACAGCAGTTCAGAGTACCCACCCTTTTTGGAGTCCTTGGAGGGGGTGCTAGAGAGCGCTCCCGCTGGGGACTCCATCGTGTCGTGTCGTGCTGTTCAGTCCCTGTACGACCAGTGTCAGAGTTTGATCCGCATTGCCGGCAGTAAGTCGGACTCCTTTCCGGTGAGGGTTGGACTCCGCTAAGGCTGCCCTTTGTCACCGATTCTGTTAATTACTTTTATGGATAGAATTTAAAGGCGCAGCCTTGGCGTAGAGGGGGTCCGGTTTGGTGGCCTCAGTATTGCATCTCTGTTTTTTGCAGTAGATGTGGTTCTGTTGGCTTTATCAAGCAGTGATCTCCAACTCTCACTGGAGCGGTTCGCAGCAGAGTGTGCAGGGGCTGGGATGAAAATCAGCACCTCCAAATGTGAGACCATGGTACTCAGTCAGAAAAGGGTGGCGTGCCTTCTCCAGGTCGGGGATGAGATCCTGCCCCAAGTGGAGGAGTTCAAGTATCTTGGGATCTTGTTCACGAGTGAGGGAAGAATGGAACGAGATCGGTGCAGCATCTGCAGTGATGAGGACTTTGTATCGGTCCGTTGTGGTGAAGAAAGAACAAGATCCCGGATACAAACGACCGAAATGAGCTTCCTCCGTAGGGTGTCCGGCCTCTCCCTTAGAGATAGGGTGAGAAGCTCGGTCATCCGAGAGGGGCTCAGAGTAGAACCACTGCTCCTCCACATTGAGAGGAGCCAGATGAGGTGGCTCGGGCATCTGATTACGATGCCTCCTAGGCACCTCCCTGGTGAGGTGTTCCGGGCACGATGCCGGGGACGACCCAGGACACGCTGGAGAGACTATGTCTTCCGGCTAGCCTCGGTATCCCCCGGAAGAGCTGGATGAGGTGGCTGGGGAGAGGAAAGTCTGGGCGGCCCTGCTAAAGCTACTGCCCCCGCGACCCGAACTCAGATAAGCAGAAGAAAATGAATGGATGGATGGAGCTCTGATATTTCCTTGGCCAGAAGATTTGCAGGTCTGTGTCAGAACAGCATCCTTGGAGGAGGGGAGGGGGGGCAGAAAAATGCCAGCTTTTACAGGCAGTATGAAAGTTTTCTTTTGTGACACAGTGTCCCGAGTCCACGGACATTCACGGCTCCTTTTGTTTCCATGACGCTGGTTGACTACAGAGTTTTTCTTATTTTTCCCCATAGGAGAAAATTGACATTAAATGAATAATGGAAAATATTGTTTCAAAACCAAATGGTTCCCTTTTTGATTTTATATTTTGATTTGACGAGGTCACATTCAGAAAAGCAACTGTCAAAACCATGACAAGGTTGAATGGTTAAAGAGCATTCTCTTATTAATTTTCTTTTGACTACATTTGACAGGGAAAAAACAACTCTTGAGCAACTCTCAAAGCATATCCAAAAATCTCAAATCATTATATATCTATTTCAAAATAAAGCATAAAATAAAGCCTTGCATGTATTTAAAAATGAAGATTTAAAGAAGAGCTGGGTTGCATTTAAGAAACTGAGATTGCAGCATTTTGTGACCCAAACGTGAATGGTGGGGTTTCATTATGCCCCACTCTACTAAAAACCCTCTCAACTGGTGCAGAGGTGGCAGAAACATAGTACTTTGTGGCGTTGTGGTAATCTGTCATGTTTCTTTCCCCAAAAGAGAAGTGCATTGTCAGTGTCAGAATCCCAGATGGCATCAAAGTATTTGGTTATGGCATCAAAGTATTTGGTTATCTGAGTTACAATGTTTGAGAGTCCTGTCCGGAGCGCTTTCTGTCAGCCAAGACTTTTGGGAATCAAGTCAGGGACAAGACCAAGACCGGTCTCGAGTGTTACAACACTGGTATGTAGTACTGTGGAGCAGGGCTGGGGGATTCACCAATCACGTTTTTGTCAGGTCGTTCCCCACCACCCAAAAATAATATTATTATTACTTTCTGGAGGGGGTCGGGGGGTTTAAATATTTACGACCCTTCCCAAACTCTTTTTAAGATGTCCCATACTCTTATACTTCCTATTCAGACTGGGGCGATCAAATATTTTCCTAATAAATTATTCTACCGATAAAATTGTGTGATACATTATAAAGCAAAAAAATATGCTAATGGAGACCCTGGACTGTTGAGCAACAGCAATTGTACATCAAGCAAAATGGGAAAGAATTCCACCTACAGTGGGGCAAAAAAGTATTTAGTCAGCCAACAATTGTGCAAGTTTTTATTTATTTTTTTTAAAAGATGAGAGAGGCCTGTAATTTCCATCACATGTATACCTCACCTATGAGGAACAAAATTAGAAAAAATAAATAAATAAATTCCAGAAAATCACATCTGATTTTTACAGAATTTATTAACAAACTATGGTGGAACATAAGTATTTGGTCACCTACAAACAAGCAAGATTTCTGGCTCTCACAGAGCTGTAACTTCTTCTTTAAGAGGCTCCTCTGTCCTCCACTCGTTACCTGTATTAATGGCACCTGTTTGAACTCATTATCAGTATAAAAGACACCTGTCCACAACCTCAAACAGTCACACTCCAAAACCCACTATGGCCAAGACCAAAGAGCTGTCAAAGGACACCGGAAACAAAATTGTCGACCTGCACCAGGCTGGGAAGACTGAATCTGCAATAGGTTGGTGTGAAGAAATCAACTGTGGGAGCAAGTATTAAAAAATGGAAGACATACAAGACCACTGATAATCTCCCTCAATCTGGGGCTCCGCGCAAGATCTCACCCCGTAGGGTCAAAATGATCACAAGAACGATGAGCAAAAAGCCCAGAACCACACGGGGGGACCTAGTGAATGGCCTGCAGAGAGCTGGGATCAAAGCAACAAAGGAGAACAAGCAGTGGTGACACTACACCGCCAGTGACTCAAATCATGAATTGCCAGACGTGTTCCCCTGCTTAAGCCAGTACATGTCCTGGCCCGTCTGAAGTTTGCTAGAGAGCATTTGGATGATCCAGAAGAGGTTTGGGAGAGTGTCATACGGTCAGATGAAACCAAAATTGAGCTTTTTGATAAAAAAAAAAAAAACTCAACTTGTCGTGTTTGGAGGAGAAAGAATGCTGAGTTGCAACTAAACAACACCATACCTACTGTGAAGTATGGTGGTGAAAACATCATGCTTTGGGGCTGTTTTTCTGCAAAGGGACCAGGACGACTGATCCATGTAAAGGACACAATGAATGGGGCCATGTATCGTGAGATGTTGAGTGAAAACTTCCTTCCATCAGCAAGGGCATTGAAGATGAAACGTGGCTTGGTCTTTCTGCATGACAATGATCCCAAACACATCGCCCCGGCAACGAAGGAGTGGCTTAGTAAGAAGCATTTCAAGGTCCTGGGGCCTCATGTACAAAAGGTGCGTACGCATAAAAATGTGGCGTCCGTTCTTTTTCACGGCAAAGTTCAGATGTAGAGTGACATGACCGTGGAAATGTGCGGTGCCTCACGGCAACTGCATGGCTGGCGTACGCACGTTTCTGCAGGTTTTGGTGCTTTGGCGACACTTAGAGGTGATGCTGGGAAACTGTTCTCATAAATCTGCACACCAGAGACGCATGAATATGGAATTGAGGAAAGGACTGAGAATTCATTTGTTAACGAGCGTATTTAATGAAACACTGATATTTGTGTGGACACCTATTAATTGATCGAGGCGATCATTTATGCCGCCTATTGCACTCACAATCGCTTCGTGACTCCAGCACATGCACTGAAAAAAAAAAAAAAAAAAGAGTCCTTTGAATTTACTTAATTTGAACATGTGACTCCACATGAACATGAACTCTGACTCCGGTCGTATAGGGACCGAACAGCACGTATCAGGGGGTTCAGTACCCCATACTCCCGAAGCACCCCCCACAGGACTCCCCGAGGGACACGGTCGAACGCCTTCTACAAGTCCACAAAACATGTAGACTGGTTGGGCGAACTCCCATGCACCCTCGAGGACCCTGCCGAGGGTGAAGAGCTGGTCCACTGTTCCACGGCCAGGACGAAAACCACACTGCTCCTCCGGAATCTGAGATTCAACTGCTGTTTGGTGTCAACAACAGTCAGGACCCGTCCTCCCATCCAAAGGCGGAGGGAGGCAACCGCCTATCCGGCAGTAAGTCGGATAGGTGGTACACAAAGTACACAATAAAATAATTACTCAAGGACTGAGTAAATAGCGAGTAAGTTTCGATTTTTTTTTACCATAGTATGAACATCAATAAAATTAAAATAAAATAAAATGTAAACGTGCAAATTCTGATATTGATGTGTGTGTACATGTATGTGTGTCTGTGTGTGTGCATGCACAGCGAAAACTACACCACCACATCGGCAATTTACTGCAAGGTGTTTTCTCAAGTTACAAGCGGACTGAAATATCCACGCTTGGGCAGACAGTGCCAGAAAAATACTACAATACCTGAAAGCTGCTGTTTTGTAATGTAAACACGAGTAGCGTTGCCTTCAGTGTCACGAAGACCTTCCGGACATGGCCGCCACCTAGGCACAACGATCAGCAGGGCTGCCTTGGCTAGTGTTAATACCTATGCCCGTGAAGCCCAATAGAAGACATTGTGTGAGGTCCTGTGACTTTCTTGTGTCGTTTGATTGGTGAACTAGACTTAAACGTCACTAGGGCTTAAAATGGATTGGCGCAAACAGCGGCCAATGCGGAAGTCGTAGTCTCGCGCACAAAATAGTTGATAAGTAATCAATAATTGACAAATAAAAGTAGCGAGCGACATTTAGATCATTGTAACGACGTAAAAGTACCGTTATTTTTTTAACAGCAGAAGCGGCGGAAGTGTTTTTTCTGGTCTCGTCAACTCCTGTGACTTATCCAAAGCAGGTCCCGAGCACAGAGGTAAAACCTCAGGCCAATACGCTCGCATATTAGTCCGCCGCAGAGTAATTTTAAAAAATGAAATCTGTGTGTGGATGGGTGGAATGGATCTAGCTGCCATAGCTCCCAGCGTTCAAGGAGTACGAAACAGTTTATGATGTCAGCGACCACCCTCCCTCCAAGTAAAAACTCCCTGGATCTATACGATTCACGGAAATGGCCTATTTTGACTTCAAAACGCAACTGATTTGGATGTATGAATAGTGATTGAAAGTGGATCGGTGGCTCTGTCTATTGTTTACCACCTGTGGAGGGATTACAATTTGTTCTAAATGGCGGTGGTAGGCTATATTAAATTAGCTAATGCTTACTTTACTGTAGACATGCAGTTGTGTAAGCTAGTTCTGCTTTGCAGTTCACACATTACACTATCTTCTTAAGTGTGAAATTTTCCCAAACCTTGGACATTATCTTTTATGCATTATTTCCTCCTGGCTCGTACATTTTGGCATGAGAGTCTGTAATAAAATTTGTCTGCGCAGAAAAATTATCACCACAAAATTGTGTGTTATAGAAAAAAATCTGCAATATAAAATTAGATTTGTATGAAAGAAAAGTGACCGCCGAAATGGCAAGGGATGACTGGACATACATTTTATCTATTCTATATTATCTATTCACAACACGATTCATTCCCCATCCTTAGTTATTAGTTATTATTTTTTCCTTTGGGTAGCAGTGCTATGTGGAAGTATATTGTCGTAGAAGTAGTGTGTGTATGTATGTATATATATATATATATATATATATATATATATATATATATATATATATATATATATATGGTTCTGCGTCCCATTAACTTGTGGTAGTACTGGTATGATATAATATCTTCTTGTAGTATTAGTATTTAATATTGTGTGTAGTATTGGTATCTTCATACTGAAGTCATAGTTTTAGTAGAGTGAGAACACTTGGTAGAGTAGTATGTGCTAATACCTTGTCATAGTAGTATCTGAGTGCGCGGCTGAGTTTGTCATAGTTCATGTTGTGTTTGTTCTTGCGCAGGCCCCACAGTCGCGCCACTTCTTCAGCATCAAGCAGCTTGAATTCGCCGTCCTCTCCAGTCCAGGAGATCAAGTGACGCTGTCGCTGGTCGTCCAGTAGATGGAGCAAAAACTGCCAGAGCGTGATGGACGGATCCATGGCTGAGGGACAGAAATCCAACAGGGATGGCTCACAAGACTGGTTGATGACAAATCAGCAATAATAACACATCCACATGTGCACACACACAGAGCTTCCTTCCTCACACATGCATACGAGTAGCCTTGTCATTGGCTGAGTGGTTATGCAACAATCTCATCAATCATTTTTGGAAACAAATCACCATGGCGACCAGTAACTATGGAGACACAGAGCCCAGCTGCTCTGCTCAAAGGCACTTCAGTTGCTGTGTGCGTGGTAAACGCTGTGGCAAAATTTATCAGACTCCAAATCAGCTTCTAGTGGACCATCGGGTTCTAGCACCACTGCTTGTTCTCCATTTTCGTGCTCCACAACCCAACCAGAACCTGCGGATTTCCTAAGATAGATGCCTCCTTTTTTACCACCATTTACGTTTATTGTGATGTGACAGTACCACGTGTTAACAAGGGACAACCCACAGTGCCTACACAGTGGGATGGCATCTGTAAAAGCTGAAATGGCATTTTTAAAGCTATCGTTTATAGTGCTGCTGTCTACAGTGACCAAATTCCCCCCAATACTATGATAAGTCACGCCTTAACCAAAACACCCTATGCCTGCACAGTATATGTGGAATCTGTAAAGCTGATGGTCACACAGAGAACGTGCTGGCATATGCACGAGTAGTACTATGCTATGTAATATTTGTAGAGTAGTGTCTTGAGATACGAATGACCCGACTAATGCTGCATTCACATTGGACACATACCATTCACGCAAAGTGATTACGTATAAAGTCAAAACAAACGCTTGAATAGGCGTGAATCTGCGACAGGCGACACGTATGACGCGATTGACGCTATGCCAGTGGTGTGAGCACACGAAAATTCACTGCGTCGCCCATTTGCCCGACCTGGGAAATGTACTTCAAGCCACAGATCGCGTCTCGAGAGCTAACCAGCTTTGAGAATGGTGAGCAAAGGGCCAGCCGGGAAGGGGGGGGCAGTTGTGGCCGCTCACAACGCACCGTCGCCGCCTGTGAGTCTAGCGGGCCGGCGGGCTGGAAGTGGAGAAGAGCTAGGAAAAACAATTATAATAATAAAAATGTCAAAAGAACCAGCCGGGAGCACAGTCATCTGGGCGCTCCCTTAAGAGGACCAAGGTGGGAGGAGCACATCAAGGAGCAAATGAGGCGAATAATGCATGTTCAGTGTGTATAAATGTATTAATCACTCCCGCAATCAAATTATGAGCTTCGCGCTACGAGCCGTCGTCTGTCCGATGTTTTTCTTTTGCTTTGACTTGGGAGTGCATACGAGCGCTGTATGGTGGCAGTGAACTTAACTCTAGACTTTACACCGATCTGATCGGCCTGATCGGTTTCGGACAATAATTAGCATTTCATGCTGATCGGCTTAAATGTCATAATCAAAAGACATTTACTCCGCGTCTCCATCGTGTACAGTATATTTGAATCCAAAAGCCAGTTTAGTTTTAGCCTTTTCATGTGTCTTTTGACGTAGTACTGTAAATATCTGACCACCAAGTTATTTTTGAAAAAACATGTCGGCGGTGTGGGACAGACAACACAAATGCAAAAAAAATCCTGATCGTGCAAAGCCTACTTAATTCACTCTGCATTTGTAGCCCTTTGGCAAATAGTTCTTCAAAAAAGAAACTTCAAGCCGTTTATTGCCACTCCGAGTTGGGATGGTGGGATTCCCAACAACAAAGCATTGCCTTGGTGTAAGGGTATTGTATAGTAGTACCTTGTCAAACTTGACATATGTGTTAATACTTTGTCACACTAATACTATGCAGTAGTACCTTGTCATAGAAGTACAATGTAATCGGGTAGGCACAACTTGGAAGCAGTGGTCACCACGGCAACAACCGGGCAAGGATGGAAGTTCAGAGCTTTCTTGCTTTGGAAAAATCCTGCCATCCGATCATGCTTTGTTACCATCACACACACGCACACAAGATGCGATACACGAGGTTTTGAGTGCACCACACTTTGCATCCCAATGAAATAGACAACATGTTGCGCTCTGTCTCACACACACACGCCTTACCGTTGATAAGCGGGTTTGAATCCATCTTGCTCAAATTGCCGTTGTTGTTTACTTGTGCAAGCTGTCTCACAGCTCCTCCATGTTGTATTTATGTCGTTCCTCTTCTTGCACGCCTCTCCACTCGCTGTTTGTATGCTTAGGGGTATGTTTGTGTGCGTGTACGTGTTTGCGGCTGTCAGCGCGGCAGCATGTCGGCGGACTTGCGGCTGTTATGTAACAGCTCCAAGGCGCCGCTGGCGGGCTGCGCAGCGTCCATGGTAACACCCAAAAAGGCGAAACTTGAAAAAATATATAACAAATAAATTGAAAACAGGAGCCGCGAGAAACGACGACTCGCCCTCCCGTAATAATAAAATAGCGCGTCTAAGCACTTAGTGTACCTAACGGACGTCCAAGTGTTGTGTTATGTTCACGTCAGCATTTTTACGTGGACGTCGATCGAGTTGTTTTTTTTTTTTGTGCGTGTTACTAACGAAATGCTATGCTATGCTAAGCTAGCCAGACTTCCAAATCTCATCCTCCCCGGTGGAATCTCGCGGTGCCTCTTCAAACGCGAGTTAAGTGTTTTTTTTTTTGTTTTTTTTAAGGAAAGCAAAATTCGACTTCCCTGGAGTGGTGTTTTGTGCGTGTGTGTTAACCTATCGAACTAACATCGTTAGCATTAGCTCCGTTGACAGCTCTCCGAGTCCCCCGCCTCTCGTGTGCGTCAGCCCACCGAAGCCGCTCCACTGCGGGGGCTGCGGCCCCAGAGTTCACCCCCTAGAGCCGCCAAAACTCTCCCCCAAAGTGTCAAAAAGTAGTTTGTAAAAACGTCCTGTGCTTCTTCCCGACTGAAACGCAACCAACAAAGGAAAAGTGAACCTCTCATCTGTTTTTGGTTTTTCCCTCTTCCGGTTTGGACGGACACCTCCTCCTCACAACTTTTTACCTGCGTCAAGTCACGTGGCTTAAGGCGTTCGCTTTTCCGTTTTTTACTTTCAGTGTAAAAGTGTTGTTGAGTAAACACCGCTTCTCAGTGGATGATAACAGCATGCTGCTCTTCCCAATTTCTCTTATGATCCGACAGGGGCATCGAAACATTTTCTTCCAAGGGCCGTATAAAAATAAAAAAAATCAAAGGATACTAGGGCCACTTTACCTTTAATGTATATTTACCGCGCTAAAAGCAATATGGCCATCAGTGTATGTAATGATTTGGAAAACTGTTTAGTATATATTTGTTAAAAAAAAAACAGTTGATAAAGCATAAAATCAAACATTTTTGTGTGGTCAGGGGTCTTGAATCCCACTATAGATCTGCAGCACATGTCCACATTCAAAACCAAAACAAGAACAAGCTGTACTAAGCTGGCCTTGACACATAGCAGAAAGTTTATCAAACAATTGCGCTTTCAAGACACGTCTTACCGAATGATGTGAGATTGGTGGGAAAAAAGGAAGTGAGAGAGAACAAATTTCTTCTTCTCTTCACCTGCCTTGCCATGTACAAAATAAGTAGTACAAGGCCAGGAGCCGCCAAAAAAAATAGATTGGCCGGTTTACACACTCCTGCTCAGTGATTTCCAAGCACTAGGCCCCACTGCACATTAGTGTGCAGAGGTGGCAAAAGTGCTCACACTCTGTACTTAAGTAGAAGTACAGATACGTATGGAAGAAAAAGACCCTGGTACAAGTACTAATTTTACTTTAGTAAAAGAAAAGTACAGATTCTGAAAGGACAACAGTAAAAAAAAAAAAAAAAAAAGAATAATTTTTAGTGTGAGTTACAGTGCCGTGAAAAAGTATTGGCCTCCTTCTCAGATTCTTATATTTTTGCATAGTTTACCCACTTTAAAGTTTAAGATCAAACAAATGTAAATATCAGACAAATATAACCCACATGCACTTAAAATGCAGTTTTAAAATAGTAATTTCATTTATTAAGGGAAAAAAAAATTATTCAAAGTTACCTGGCCCTGTGTGAAAAATAAATTAATAAGTTAAATCATGAATTGTGGCTAATCACAATTTATGGTAAATTTTTACTGATCACACCCAAGCCTGATTGCCTCCAGACCTGTTCAATCAAGATAACACTTAAAACAGAATCTGTCCCGACAAAATTAAGTCAGACAAAAGAGCTAAAAAGCTGCAACAAAATGACACAATCCAAAGAAATTCCAGAATAAAGTAATTGACATCGATCAGTCAGTTACAAAAGCCATTTCTAAAGCTTTAGGATTCCAGCGAGCCATAGGGAGAGCCATTATCTTCACATGGAGAAAACATGGAATAGTGGTGAACCTTCCCAGGAGTGACTAGCCTACAAAGATTACCCCAAGAGAACAGCAATGACTCATCCAGGAGGCCACATGCAGTATACATATTACAAATTACAAGACTTCGTAGACTATAGGTTGAAAAAGGAACACAGGGGGCTTACTGAAATTCTTAGCTGATACGGGCATACAGTCAGCAAAGATACATTTTAACTGTCGTCTGAAAAATTTAATTTCCAAATTTCCAACCCCAAAACGTCAGACGAAAAATCTACAACTCCAATTCCAATGAAGTTGGAACATTGTGTTAAACATAAATAAAAACAGAATACAATGATTTGAAAACCATGTTCAACCTATATTTAATTGAAAACACTACAAAGACAAGATATTTAATGTTCAAACTGATCAACTTGATTGTTTCTTAACAAATAATCATTAACTTAAAATTTTATGGCTGCAACACGTTCCAAAAAAGTTGCAGCCATAACATTTTTATTTTTTCCACTGTTTACCACTGTTACATCACCTTTTCATTTAACAACATTCAGTATCCTCAGTTTGGGAACTGAGGATACTAATTGTTGAAGCTTTGTAGGTGGAATTCTTTCCCATTCTTGCTTGATGTACAGCTTCAGCTGTTCAACAGTCTGGGGTTTCTGTTGTCGTATTTTACGCTTCATAATGCGGCGCACATTTTCAATGGGAGACAGGTCTGGCCAGTCTTGTACCGGCACTCTTTTTCTACAAAGCCACACTGTTGTAACACATGCAGAATGTGTTTTGGCATTGTGTTGCAGAAATAAGCAGGGGTGTCCATGTAAAAGACGTTACTTGGATGGCAGCATATGTTTCTCCAAAACCTATATGTACCTTTCAGCATTAATGGTGCCTTCACAGATGTGTAAGTTACCCATGCCATTGGCACTAACACAGCCCCAAACCATCACAGATACTGGCTTTTGAACTTTGCTTCCATAACAGTCTGGGTGGTTCTTTTCATCTTTGGCCCGGAGGACACGACATCTATAATTTCCAAAAGCAATTTAAAATGTGGACTCGTCGGACCACTGAACACCTTTCCACTTTGCATCAGTCCATGTTAGATGAGCTCGGGCCCAGAGAAGCCGGCTGCGTTTCTGGGTGTTGTTGATAAATGGCTTTTGCTTTGCATAGTAGAGTTTCAAGTTGCACTTACGGATGGAGCGCCAACCCGTATTTACTGACATTGGTTTTCTGAAGTGTTCCTGAGCCCATGTGGCGATATCGTTTACACATTGATGTCGGTTTTTGATGCAGTGCCGCCTGAGGGATCGAAGGTCACGGGCATTCAATGTTGGTTCTTGGCCTTGCCGCTTACATGCAGTGATTTCTCCAGATTCTCTGGACTTTTTAATGATATTGTGGACCGTAGATGATGAAAAATCCCTAACTTCCTTGCAATTGTACATTGAGGAACATTGTCCTTAAACTGTTCGACTATTTTCTCACGCACCTGTTCACAGAGAGGTGAACCTCGCCCCATCTTCGCTTGTGAATGACTGAGCAATTCAGGGAAGCTCCTTTTATACCCAATCATGGCACCCACCTGTTCCCAATTAGCCTGTTCACCTGTGGGATGTTCCAAACAGGTGTTTGATGAGTATTCCTCAACTTTCTCAGTCTTTTTTACCACCTGTCCCAGCTTTTTTGGAACATGTTGCAGCCATACAATTTTAATAAAGTTTATCACGGTAGGCCGACTGGTTAGAGCGTCAGCCTCACAGTTCTGAGGACCCGGGTTTAATCCCCGGCCCCGCCTTTGTGGAGTTTGCATGTTCTCCCCGTGCCTGCGTGGGTTTTCTCCGGGCACTTCGGTTTCCTCCCACATCCCAAAAACATGCATCAATTGGAAACTCTAAATTGCCCATAGGTGTGACTGTACGTGCGAATGGTTGTTTGTTTGTATGTGCCCTGCGATTGTCTGGCAACCAGTTCAGGGTGTACCCAGCCTCCTGCCCGATGACAGCTGGGATAGGCTCCAGCACGCCCGCGACCCTAGTGAGAAGAAACGGCTCAGAAAATGGATGGATGGAATAAAGTTTATCAGTTTGAACATTAAATATCTTGTCTTTGTTGTGTATTCAATTAAATATAGGTTGAACATGATTTTCAAATCATTGTATTCTGTTTTTATTTATGTTTAACACAGCGTCCCAACTTCATTGGAATTGGGGTTGTAATAACGGTACAGATGTTACATTTGGGCATGACAATTTATTGCTGGTCCTGGATCAGAAATTATGCATAACTGACTGTGTCATTGGACAAAAAATGCTAAGGCAGATTTTATCAAACGGAAGAAAGTCCTTCGAGTTCTAAACTACCCAAAACCCTTCACTTGTTATTTACATGACCTTGTGTTGACAGACGCAGGTTTTTTGGGGAAAGGAAAAGTACGTAGTTGGAGATTTGATTCCACCCAAATTTTCGTGATGCGTCTATCGCACTTTGTATGTATTTACATTTAGTCATGTTTTGATTATCAGTGTCAAAGATAATATACAAATAATACTGGTAGTATAAAGTTGATAATGGATATTGACACTATACTGATAATGTATATACTGAAATAACTATCGCTGCACTTACAAAATACTGTCTAGATATGGGAGACATGTTAAAGTAAGAATTTAAGTTAGTGGTGGGAGCACAATTGACAAAAAATATTTTAACAATTTCATGACAATTCTTCGAAAGCTTTTCTCTGACAACAGCTTTCTCTCAGATTTCAATTTGACCTCAGAACACATGATAGCTACCACCTGCAAAGAACTACTGGAAAGTCAATTAAATTAGTTATATATGAGGATGTGTGTGCCCCCTATCCTTTTTTGAGATTGTTTTTGCAGGCACTCCATTGGACCGGATCCATTCGGGTCTACCAAAGCCAGATCTGCCGATGGGCATACAAACCGTTCAGGTATTGCACATTATCGACTAATCAATTTAAGGAAACAAGTCCAATCAGCACTCCTAAGGCTGGCCGACAGACCGCAGCATGACATCAAACCCGGTAATTTTGTGCTGATTAAAAACCTCTGGCAGAAAACATGGAGACATCAACGCTCGCTGGGGCCTTTCCAAGTCCTCCTTGTGACCCACACTGCAGTGGAAGTTGCTGAAAGAGCTACGTGGGTTCACACATCACATTGCAAGAAGGTCCCAGCGCCTCCTATGCTCCCGACTCCTCCACTTCCTTCACCTTCTACGACAGTTGAACGTTAAGGGTCACGCACTTGCGTAACTCGGCAGAAGAACAGAAGAAAGATGATGACTAAAACCCTCCCTCGGTGGTTCAGCGTCAACTCTAATAATTGTGCTAAAAATGTGTGTTGAATTGTGTATTGATGCTTCCACTTTTGACAGTTGACACAATTATGGTCTAGGGTCGCGGGCTGCTGGACCCTATCTCAGATAATATCGGAAAAAAATAACACCAGAGTTCGTAGTAGTTCAAGGAGGAAATGTCATCTATTCCTGCTCGTTATGAGTCATCCTGTGACAGGCTGACTTGTCAAAAAAGGTGGACAGGTCAAAATCTGGCTGAAAATCAACTATTATATCAGAAAACAAGCCTGAAATTATTACTTAATCTATTTTGGGGGGAATTATTTCTTCAGACACCATTTATAAGTCCAGAACTATGGAATAATTCAATATTAAGGACTATTTATTATTATTATTATATAGGCCCTTTAGGCACAGAAACAAAAGTATTTGCACTTTACTTCCCACTGTTACTGTGCCGAGAGCCACTTAATTGGTCCAAAAATTATTACAGTACATCACGTCTCAAACTCAAGGCCGGATGCCAGATCTGGCCCACTGAATCAGTTTTTGTGGCTCACCAGAGCAAATAGAGTCTACTGTTTCTTACTAAATAAAGTGCATCAAGGTATCGTAAGTTTTGTGTCGTACGTGCTATAATTTGTGCACAAGAAATAAAACAGATGTCATATCCAAGGTTCTATACAAATGAAATATATAGTCATTTTGAGAAAAATACTTTCTAGCTTTGTCTTTTTATTTACATCAAAAGAAAATATTTTTAAATAATCCAACTAACTTAAATGTAATGAACACCAAAATGCCACACAGTGTGTTGGTTCTATGCAGAGTTAGAAATAAAATGTGCACAATGTGAGCAAGCTGCTGATGTGTTCCTGCGAGGACTTTATTTGAACAATTGTTTCTCCGGTCCGTTATGATGCTGCATTGATTGAGCATTGCGTTGACGTGGCAACTATCTGTCTTTGAATGTCAGAGCAATACCTCCTTCATCAAGTTACACTCAATCCACAGATTCAATCCATAGACATGGACATAGCAGGACATCTATCTGCTTGCGCACGTCCATATACATGACCATCCACAAAATCTGGTCACCACGTTCAGGTTTATCCTGCTGACCGTGTGCTACTGGACCATGCCCCTCCTCACGAGGCATCCAAAGAAAGGAAAAGTCTAGAAGACTTCTCTTCTGCTACGTTCTGGAAGCTCTGCCAGGCCCTGAAGTTCTCGTAGACCCTGAAAGACAACAAGACAGTAGCCAAAGTTTAACACTGTCCCATAACCTTTGGCCTTATCCCTACTACCCTTAGATGTCCTCTAATTTTAATGCACTCCACTGAGAACCACACTAACACGGTACAGGGACAATGATTGCTAGTTTGTAGTGATGGCAAGATGAAGCTTCATGAAGCATAGTAACACTTTGGCCATTGGTTCGAGTAATGGCCCATTTCTGGATGCTTCCTGAGCACACGAAACCACCTGCTGGCCAAGTATATAATCACAGGCAACTGTATCTTAGGCCACATAATGTGTGATGCATTGCAATATGGTGGTTGTTGTGGCACTTGGAAATGACTATGAATGCCAAAAAAAAGTTTGACCAAATATTGTGTCAACATGAAATAATAAATTTTTTGAACTTAATTCAGTGTGCGTAAGTTTCCAAAACAATAGTAATCAGATACAGGCACATCTAAAAAAAAAAAAATAGAATATGGTAGAAAACTGAACTGATTTCAGTACTCATACATATAGTCATTAAACACTTGAGAAAATACTTTTCAGAGGGCAAATTCCTGCCTAAATTCTACATTAAAAATAAATTCCATTATTTCATAATAGTTTGTTACGTTATGTTCTAGTTTCTAGAGATGGTGAATATGGAGTTGTCATTTGCTGTAAGCTATAATCATTAAAATTATACATGAATAAAAAAAATCCTGATATCATATTTCAGTGTGTGTGGTGCATCTCTACAATATGAGTTTCACTTTTTGAATTGAACTACTTAACTAAATTAAGCTTTTGACATTATTATAATTTATTGAAAAGTACCAGTATGTCAGATTGTGTTATGTGTTTGTCAACTTTGGAGAATGGCATAAAACCTCATTTTCACGGAGCTACTTGACGGGGTCAATATTGCTGTGTCAAAGTGTCACACATCGCGGCAAAATCTGAACCACTTCCTGAAGTGGTCATATGGTACTGCCGGGCAGCCAAGCTTCGGATGTCGTCATTTCCGGCCCCTCCCCCAAATGAAGTAAGCTTCAATACGCGGGACACGCCCCCTTCATTACTCAACACACGCCTTGAAGACTCGGCACAACCCGCTACATCACTACTAGTCGGGGACCTAGTGATCATCATGATGGGGTGAGAGGTGAGTCCATCACTCGGTTCATGGGCGATCGATCGTTGCCAACAGCCTCTGTAAACATCCACTCCCTCCTTAATTCTCGCCTGTTTCCTCTCTTAATGGCCATCCGCTTCTATCTTGACAATCGCACAATGTTTTTGTGGTTCAACTAAAAAATACAGTACAGTATACAACAGAGGTAGGAAAAAGTCATTGCTTTGCAAGTCACAAGTCTCAAAGTCTTTGCCCTCAAGTCTCAAGTCGAGACAGGAAAGTCCTGAGTCAAGTTCCAAGTCCTACACTTGAGTCTTTCTACCAACAAAATAAACATATTTTAATATATATTTACGTTTAAGTTTGTGTGTGTATATATATATATATACACACACACACACACATATATATATATATATATATATATATATATATATATATATATATATATATATATATATATATATATATATATATACACACACACACACACATATATATATATATATATATATATATATATGTGTGTGTGTATACATATATATATATATATATATATATATATATACATACACACACACACACACACACACACACACACACACATATATATATATATATATAGAGCCCTGCGATTGGCTGGCAACCAGTTCAGGGTGTACCCCGCCTCCTGCCCGATGATAGCTGGGATAGGCTCCAGCACTCCCCGCGACCCTTGTGAGGAGGAGCGGCTCAGAAAATGGATGGATGGATGGATGGATGCTTGCAGCACTCTGTGAACAGCCAGCCTCCTTAGCTACCTTTGTGGCTTACCCATCATATGGAGGCATCAATGATGTTCTGATTAAATTTGTCGTGTTGATTTTGGAGACGTCCCCCACGAGGTACTGCAGTGTTGCACAGATTGCAAATAGTTTGAAGTTATCGGCTGTCACGTATGTGTTACGTCACAAGACACGCAACAGGTTCCAGACTCGAACATACAAGACGCCGCTGGAACATACAAGACGGCAGCGCCAAACGTCCCTGCAGTAAATAAGATTGGGTCGGCTGTAATGTCCTAATTCAAGGATCCGCTCAATGAGGTCATCGGTTGGATCAGCGAATTATTATTGGCGGATTCAAAATAGCCAATCAGATCAGTGGAAAGTTTTGATACAAGTAACAACAGAGGGAGTACATAAAACTCAACTGCTGCACATCAAAACAATTCCGGCATAGAAATAAAAAAAGTATACAAATACTCCATGTACAAGTAGTCAAGCAAGAAAGACTTGACTTGGTCTTATAAAAGCTATTCATGTTGTTTTTATGTGTGTGTCATGATGATGAAACTGACCTCCAGCACCAGGCGGATGTTTGCTTTAATTTTGGCACAGTCTTTGGTGAGCTGATCTGTGAACCTAACACACACACACACACACACACACAATTGGCATGGGTAGCATCTCACATTGGGAACAATGGATAATGCTAGCCAACACGATGCTACCACCTTGCAAAATGTTCATTAAAAGTCAAACTGGATTTTTTTTTCAACTAAACTTCCTGTATCTTATTTCCTGTTAAGTTGCGTGAGTCTTCACTGACGCTGTTAGTTGACCCGTCTTCTTGTCGATGAAGGTCAGAGCTTCAGCGTGGTCCATCTCTACAAAGAAGCCAAAGCCCACCAACACAAAGATCCTGGACGAGTCCTCCCTGTGGGGACGAGGACAATTGGTCATTAGTACTGAGTATAAGAAAATTAGAGCGAGTTCTACCAATTTGTTTGAAGTAAGCTGTTGATTTGTACAGTACTTATGTAGCGACACAAAAGTGGGGAGGTCATGATGGAGAGCATCTCTAAAGAGGATATATGTATTTTTTTCACAATTTAAGAGTTTCAAAGTGTCTTATAACATGTCTGACATGCTTTTGTCAAGTTTTCACCGATAGATCAAGAATTCGTGACGCTGTTTATCTAACGGTAATCTGTGAACCCCAGAAAACTTTAATTTAACTTTACCGCCTCCACATATACTTAAAGCAAGCGCCTGTAGAGATTCCACTGTAAATGCTAGCAACAGACAAACAATTTTCTCACTCCACAAAATTTTCCAAGCACCCAATTCTTTACCACCACACATGTACACACCGGACACCTTTAACTCATTAATGATGTTTTTAAATGAAAAAATCCAAATTATTCAGTTTAGTCCCCGAACTCTTTTACTACAAGGCCACGGTGTTGTAACACGTGCAGAATGTGGTTTGGCATTGTCTTGCTGAAATAAGCAGGGGCGTCCATGAAAAAGATGTTGCTTGGATGGCAGCATATGTTTCTCCAAAACCTGTATCTACCGTTCAGCATTAATGGTGCCTTCACAGATGTGTAAGTTACCCATGGCATTGGCACTAACACAGCCCCATACCATCAGAGATGCTGGCTTTTTAACATTGCGTCCATAACAGTCCGGATGGTTCTTTTCCTCTTTGGCCCGGAGGACGCAACGTCCACAATTTCCAAAAACAATTTGAAATGTGGACTCGTCAGACCACAGAACACTTTTCCACTTTGCATCAGTCCACCTTACATGAGCTCGGGCTCAGAGAAGCCAGCGTGCTTTTGCATTGCATAGTAGTTTCAAGTTGCACTTACGGGTGTAGCGCCGAATTGTATTTACTGACATTGATTTTCTGAAGTGTTCCTGAGCCCATGTGGTGATATCCGTTACACATGATTGTTTTTGAAGAAGTGCCACCTGAGGGAACGAAGGGCACGGGCATTCAATGTTGGTTTTCGGCCTTGCCGCTTACATGCAGTGATTTCTCCAGATTCTCTGAACCTTTTGATGATATTATGGACAGTAGATGATGAAATCCGTAAATTCCTTGCAATTGTACGTTGAGGAACATTGTCCTTAAACTGTTTGACTATTTTCTCCCGCACTTGTTCACAAAGAGGTGAACCTCGCCCCATCCTTACTTGTGAATAACTGAACAATTCAGGCAAGCTCCTTTTATACCCAATCATGGCACCCACCTGTTCCCAATTAGCCTGTTCACCTGTTTTAGTTTATCAGTATAAACATTAAATATAATGTACTTTGTAGTGTATTCAATTAATTATAGGTTGAACATGATTTGCATGTTATTGTATTCTGTTTTTATTTATGTTTAACACAACATGCCAACTTCATTGGAATTGGGGTTGTAGTTCTTCAACTACTACTGCACGCACTGAGCTATTACCCTCAGTAATTGCCTAATTTCCTTCTTAGGTGGGTCCTACTGATAATCTCACATTATTTTAATGTGGCTCTGTGTAACACTCTTGACACTGTAGTGCCATTAAGACCTAAAACGCGGACGAAGATATTTACTCCTTGGTTCACAGAGTAAACCAGAGAACTAAAGCAAGCATGTTGGAAGCTTGAGTGCAAATGGCGTGCAACTAAACTTGAGGTCTTCCGTCAGGCATGGGGGGATAGTTGGGATAGGCTCCAGTACAAGCGCGACCCTAGTGAGGAGAAGCGGCTCAGAAAATGGATGAATGGATATTAAAATATTTTTATTTTATTCGGTAAAATTACTTGAAAGAATTCGAAACTAAAAGTGTAGGACTTGCGACTTGACTCGAGACTTGCCTGTCTCGACTTGGGATTGAGGGCACAGACTTGAGACTGATTTATGACTTGCTAAGCAATGACTTGGTCCCACCTCTTGGATTTAATTATCTTTTTTACTGTGACTACTTTTACTCATGAGTGTTCGGTATCGTAGGGACACAGAGACTGCAGGTGGATGGGTGGGAAGGTTGTATTTGTGTCTTTTTATCATTTGCCATGTGTAGCACTTTGTGTTGGTGCTATACAAATAAATGCTTGATTTATTGATTGATTTATACTAAATGCAGCATTATTATTATTAGAATGTTGGAAAGTGTGAGCTTACACTTCAGCCTGAACGTAAAAGTTACAGCCCAGGTCAACGTCTGCCTTGAGGTGGTGAGAGTCTGTCTCCTGTATGCACACACACAACACACGTGTATGTCACCTGTGATGTTTGTGTGTGTGTGTGTGTGTGTGTGTGTGTGTGTGTGTACCTGCAGAGCCTGCAGGGTGTTTTTCAGCTGCAAGTAATGAGATATTTGCTCATAAACGGAATCTCGTTGCTCCATCACTCTCCTGGAAAACAACATAAAATGGGTGTTAAACAGAGGGTGCTCCTACATGGTGTCAAACGGTTGAGAACCACTGTATTTCTGAATATGTTAAATAATTAAATGTGCTAAATAACAATTTCCACCCCCACATCAAGTTTCACAGTCAATGATATCTAAGCTAGGCTATAAGTTCCAGAGGGATAGAAACATTTTGACACGGCCGCCACTATCATGTCAAAGCCAACAGGTAAGCAGAGCTGCAGTGTTAGCACATAACAATGTTACCAGCATTAGCTTCTGACAATATCCAAAAATAATGTTTGACTAAGTGATAGATGCTCGGAAGAGAGGTTTTGTGTTTGGCCATGTCATTCGGCATGCTGATTGCCGTTGATTTTGGCAGCTTGGTGATAAAATGCTGCATGTGAAAATGAAAATCTCGGTGATGATTCGATTTTAGTGTGTGTCGGGGGAGACGCACTGATTAGCGTTAGCTGCAGTTTTTTTTTTTTTTTTGGGGGGGGGGGGGTGAGTGATGTTAACGTGGTGGAAGTGCATAAATAAATGCATAATGTGCCCATCAAAGGGGACAGTACACCTAAATGCCACTCTCCCATCGTTTGGACAAGGAAGTTAACGGTCTACGACAGAAAGACACATCCAAATATGCTGGCAGGCTTTCCGTCATCGTATTTATAAAGGCGCCAGGGAAACGTGTTGCTGTCAGATACAGTAATCTTAGCTGTGATGCAACGTGCAGTATGAGGGCGTCAGTCTCCACAGTACAACTACAAAACGAGTCCAAGTAATGATATGGATTAGTCACAGCGATCCGTCTCTTACTGTAAATCTTTCTTCAGTACTTCGTCAATGAACCGTTCATACTGTAACACCTTCGAATCCACTTCACCATGAGAATTAACGTTAATTTTAGAGGTAGCTGGAGGAGCCATCTCCGCTGGCTTGTTTTCTGGGTACGAGGGCGTAAGTTTATGACGACACGGGGCGAGGCAAGGCAGCTGTGTTGTGACGTCTTCCTTGTGCGACGTTGCGTAGGCGCTCTGGAGCAAAAACAAAACGCAAAGAATTTCCTGTAAGTCCGTTCATGTTGTTGTTGTTTTTTTAACGTAAATTGAAGTGAATGCTTGTATGAAGGTCTACATGTTTACATTCGGCACTTAATAGCGGCGACTAACCAATTACCTGCCTACTTGTCGTTGTTGCTAAAAAAAAAAAAAAGAAATAAAATAATTAATAATCTTGATATTAATATTGAATCTCGTTATAAGGGGGGGAGGACACAAATTCGGGGGGTTGTTAAATTGTTTCTACAATTTAGCAATAACGTGTCTACAAAATGCTCAATTATAGCCACAAAATACTAATTTGTGGCAACAAATTAGGTGTGCCGTGCGCACGAAAGGACTCAATGATAACATTTTACTTAACTGCGCAAAAGATTATTAATTTACAAGGAATGATGTATCTTTGTTTCTCTATTTTTTCCAGTGAAGCATATTAACAGACAGAACAAATACATGCTCTTATATTAGATGGCAGGAAGTATATACTGTAATTACTGTGTATCTACTTTTTGTGACATTTTTGTTTGTTGTAAAATATGTGCCTTAGCTCCATAAAGGTTGGAAATGACTGCTCGAGTCAGATCATGTATTCTAATCAGTCAGGTCAAACCAACATTACAACATGACAGAAATAATGGGAGCTAACGTAACGTAGTTGAATTACTTTATTGTAATTAAATTACTTCACACACACCGAAACATTAGAGCATGACTCAACAGAACGCCAGCATGTTTACGCACAACTGTTAGTGCTAGGACTAGTCTGCGAGGCTACATAACGTTTTGTTTGCCTGCTTGCCAGTGAGCCCAGTGATCGTAAAAGACGGGATGTGGTATCGGAATACAAGATTTTATTGCAGTAGTCTGACATAGTGCAATCGTGAAAGACCAAATTTGTCTTGTCGTCTGAGCCACGCAATACATGTCTGTCTCAGACGTGTTGTCTGTCACACACCGCCGACATGTTTTTTTTTTTTTGAATACCTATTGGTTGTCAGGTGGCACGGTGGACGACTGGTTAGCGCACCTGCCTCGGGGTTCATATCCGCCTGTGTGGAGTTTGCATGTTCTCCCCGTGCCTGTGTGGGTTTTCTCCGGGTACTCCTGTTTCCTCCCACAGCCTAAAAACATGCATGGTAGGTTCATTGAAGACTCTAAATTGCCCGTAGGTGTGAATGTGTCGTGAATGGTTGTTTATATGTGCCCTGCGATTGGCTGGCGACCAGTTGGTGTACCCTGCCTCTCGCCCGAAGATGGCTGGGATAGGCTCCAGCACGCCCGCGACCCTTGTGTGGTACAGAAAATGGATGGATGGATCGATATTGGTTGTCAGATATTTACAGTACCACTTCAAAAGACATTCGACAAGGCTAAAAATAAACTAGCTTTTGAATTCAAATATACTGTACACGATGGCGACGCGGATTAAATGTCTTTTGCGGAGCCGATCAATCATTGATCGGATCGGCAAATTATGACATTAAAAGTGATCAGCCGATCAGCATAAATTGCGAATTATCGGCCGATACCGGGCGGCACGGTGGACGACTGGTTAGAGCGTCTGCCTTACAGTTCTGAGGACTTGGGTTAAATCCCCGGCCCCGCCTGTGTGGAGTTTGCATGTTCTCCCCGTGCTTGCCTGGGTTTTCTCCGGGAACTCCGGTTTCCTCTCAAATCCCAAAAACATGCATGGTAGGTTAAATGACGACTCTAAATTGTGAATGTGAGTGCGAATGGTTGTTTGTTTGTATGTGCCCTGTGATTGGCTGGCAACCAGTTCAGGGTGTACCCCGCCTCCTGCCCGATGATAGCTGGGATAGGCTACAGTACGCCCGTGACCCTAGTGAGGAGAAGCGGCTCAGAAAATGGATGGATGGACGGCCGATACCGATCAGGCCGATCAGATCGGTGTAAAGTCTACCAAATACAACCACATTATTTTTGGTTGGCTTAACAACTTTGAGGGGGGCTTCTGCCCCAAAATAGACCTAGCGACGCCACTGGTCACAACCACAAAAAATCTCATCTGCATTAAACATTTCAAAAACTAGGTGGTAAAAGTATTTCCCAACAAGGTCATCAGAAAAGAACAAGGATTACCTAGCGCCTAAATAATGAGAAATCGCGATCGCCAGAAATCCGGCACTGCGAAGTTGAAAGAAAATGGTGGCGGGTTTTCTGGATTTAGTAACATACCTACGTATTGCAGTTTCAGGCAAAGGTGCATTCAATTTGCTTTCTCAAATGTCCAATTCCCAAATAAGTTTATGGGAATGTTATTTTTCGGGAGGAAGTTTATCTTCAGCATTATTCACTAAACACAAGAACAAAATTAAAAATTATTCTATAGTTTGACCAACACAACATTGGATACAGCCAACAAATAAACAACTCTTTACTGTAGGCAAGCCTAAATCTTATGATGAATTGTTATGAAGAACAAATCGTTATTTTACTATTGAATTGTAAAAAGAAAATCCTTCCATCACAGTAGAATATTGACTCATTGATTTAACATCACTTGTAAAAATGTAATACTGTATTATGATGGTCTTATTAGTTGCGGCATTGCTGTCAGTTTCAGCGTAGTATAGAGAGAAAAGATAAAGATAAAGACATGAACAAGATGTGCGTATAAAAGCAGTTTAACATTTAAACTATATTAAATGTTAATTAATGTTCTTATAAATAAAGCAAAAGTGTTGATGATTCATGTTATTTGATAATCCTCAAGAAGGCTCTTAAGGACTTTACATAGAATTTTCTCAAAATTAAAACTTTTTAGTTGAAGATAAATAATATTTGAATTCTCGGTGGTATGAGTAGGCTAACTTTAGCTGATTTAGCAGACAATTATAACAGATTTCAAAAGCAGGACAAAGTGGTCTAAACTACATGGTGGGGGGGTCAGAGGTGACTATGTTTACCAAGGGCCCCCAAATGATTAGCTAGTTATGCCCTGATTTGGGCCAGGCAGCCGCCGCCGATCCGGATGACAACCAAAGTGAGATTATTGGCTCATGCATTTATGAAGAAGGCCGCTTGCTAGCTGCGAGAACTAATGTGAATTGCAGGACTCATTGACCACCGACACTTCAAACGCACGTCGTGGTAATAAATGTACATGTTTCAATTTGGCATCTTGTCTTCCTCGATGCGCTGCTCCCCGCAGCTGGGAAAACCCATGAGCCTGACTATTTAGCCAGCAGCGGCTGGACGGCGGATTGAAGCATTTTACGAAGCGGGGGAAAAACTAAACCATGAACACCGTTCACACATAGTAGAATGAACGTGCTGACTTTCACTTTTATCAGGAAGGGCTTTTGAGTTTTGATGCAGGCAATTGTGATTCGCCACCGTGGTGAACGTGGGCAATATTCGCGAACGGGCTGTGCGAACCCTGCTTCTGTTAACGAAAGAGAAACCCGGAGTGGTCACAAAAATTTATTTAATCTGACATAAGTAATAATAAAAATGTAATGCAAATTTAGAGATGTTATGCTTGGCCAGACTGCTCGAATCTGATTCGACCAAATGAAGCAGAAGGGTGGCAAAGCAATGTCTCGACACTTGGTTCAAACATGCAGGAAATCACGTGATCACTGTGAAAGAGGCTTCAAACGTCACAGCAATGTCGAACTGGGTGGGCATGTCTGTAACTCATTCAAAACCCCTTCATATGTGTCAGAATCACTCGCCAATTGGAGGGTTTTTGGAGAGATTAAAGCGTTATTGATGTAGTACATCACTATCATTTTGAACAAACAAGCCGTGGAGGAAGAAAAATATTATTACAAAATTTCTATAGTGATACATGCACATTGAAATACTTTGTCTCCATAACGGCGACAAGTACTACTGGGATTAAGCGTGAATTTGCGCCCTCGATGCCTATAAAGTGTGCTGGCCGGTAGACTTGCAGCCCGGGGTTTTTAGCCTAGTGGACTTAGCTGTCAATCTGTGAGGACGGTGGTGGCGTGTGTTCGAGCTCATATGTGGTTGAACCGTGTGGGACTACCATCGTTACGTCAAATCTTATACATGGCTTGTTGGCTTCATATCTTACATAAAGCAAAACACATCTTTGATGTAGTGTCAATTGCTGCCAGACACGACATGGACCAACGATTTTATAAAAACAAAACAGTTGTTCATCATCACCCATTTGCCTCAGATTGCCATCGACAATAACAATACAGTCAATATCCCTGTTTCAAAAGGTTTTGAGGTCAGTTTACTCAAAATAGTCGGTAAAAGCCATGGATTAATGTATGAATAGCGCTATATAAATGAATTAGATGTTGAAATAATTTGATTTTACACACACACCCTGGCTACCTTGTATTTGATCTGTTGCCTTCTGGCAAACGCTACAGGTCAGTTGAGTCCTGTACCAGCAGGCTGACAAACTGTTGTTTCCCCTGGGCCATTAACAACTGCAAACAATCATGGATTAAGGCTCACACACCACACATTAATAACCCTCCCCTCACCCACCCTGCTCCAATTCCATCCATCCATCCATCCATCCATTTTCTTTACCGCTTATCCTCACTAGGGTCGCGGGCGTGGTGGAGCCTAGCCCAGCTAACTTCGGGCGAGAGGGGGGGGTACACCCTGAACTGGTCGCCAGCCAATCGCAGGGCACATATAAACAAACAACCATTCGCACTCACATTCACACTTGCGGGCAATTTTGAGTCTTCAATCAACCTACCACGCATGTTTTTTGGGGGATGTGGGAGGAAACCAGAGTACCCGGAGAAAACCCAGCCAGGCACGGGGAGAACATGCAAACTCCACACAGGCAGGGCCGGGGATTTGAACCCCGGTCCTCAGAACTGTGAGGCAGACATGCTAACCGGTCGTCCACCATGTCGGCCTGCTCCAATTCCCTCAGAAAAAAAAATCTCAGCACCTTATTTAAAATGTCCAGTCATTTTTAACCTTTTATCTCAACTGTGCACTTACATTGTCCTTATTTAAAAATGCACTGTTGTGAAAGACTGTGGTCAAATGTGTAAATGTGTGTTTTCAGCATATTTTGATAGAATACAGGCTCTTCCACTTTTCTGCTTTTTATAGTCTGTTTTTTATTGTGGATCTTGTTTGTGCACTGAAGCTCCGATGGAGCACTTCAATTTTCATTGCACTCTAGTGCAATGACAATAAAGGCTATTCTGTAACTTGTTAAAAAACAATTTTAAATTTGCCCTCCTAATGTGTAGGCACCTATTATGAGACATCACATTGCAGTAATAGTCACTTTGGAAAATGTATCTACCGAAAAACACAATGACAGACAACTAGGATATGTAAACAGTGAGACACATGACAAGCATGAAAGAAGCTTTGTTACGCTTCCCTTTAATGCAATACAGTTTAGCTTTTAGTTTAAAGTTTAGGCAACTGATGGAACTCTTTTAGCATCTATCCTTCCTCTTTAACCGCTTATCCTCACAAGGGTCGTGGGTGTGCTGGCACCTATCTCAGCTGACTTCTGGGAGGGGGGGCACCCTGAACTAGCCGGCAGACAATCGCAGGGCACATATAAACAAACAATAATTTGCACTCAGAGTCACACCTACAGACAATTTAGAGTCTTCAGTCAACCTACCATGCATGTTTTTTGGAATGTGGGAGGAAACCGGAGTACCCGGAGAAAAAACACACAGGCAGGGGGAGAACATGCAAACTCCACACAGGAAGGCCAGATTTGAGCCCGGGACCTCAGAACTGTGAGGCAGATGTGCTAACCAGTCGTTCACTGTGCCGCTCTGAGCTCTTTTTCAGTGTGTTCAGTGGTTCGAAGCAGTGAATCATTTTAGTCCAATTGTCTCAAGTGAGGCGGCATGATTGGCTGAACAAAACTCATGAAATAGCCATGGACAAAAATTATGGTACCCCTAGAAAAGATTGAAAATTATTCGATCATAGGGAAATGTTCAAGCAAGGTGAGCCATTTAATTAGCATCACAGGTGTCTTCAAACTTGTAATCAGTCAGCTGGCCTATTTAAAGGGTGACAATTAATTACTGTGCTGTTTGGTGACATGGTGTGTACCACACTAAACATGGACCAGAGGAAGCCAAGGAGAGCGTTGTCTCAGGAGATTAGAAATAAAATTATACACTAGACAAGCACGTTAAAGGTAAAGGCTATATGACCAGCTCAAAGCAGCTTGATGTTTCTGTGACTGCAATTGCTCATATTATTCATAAATTTAAGATCCACAGTACTGTAGCCAACCTCCCTGGACATGGCCGCAGGAGGAAAACTTATGACAAATTTAAGAGACGGATAATATCAATGGTTACGAAAGAGCCCAGAATAACCTGCAAAGAAATTAAAAATGAACTCCCAAGGTCAAGGTACATAAGTGTCAAAACGCACCATCTGTTGCCGTTACAATCAAACTGGACTTCATGGCAGATGACCAAGGAGGACACCACTGTTGAAAATAAATCATAAAAAAGAGAGACGGGAATTAGTCAAACTTCATGTTGACAAACCACAAAGCTTCTGGGAGAATGTCTTATGGACAGAGGAGATTAACTGGAATGTTTTGGCAAGGCATACAGTGGGTACGGAAAGTTATCAGACCCCCTTAAATTTTTGACTTTTTTATATTGCAGCCATAAGTATTCAGACCCTTTGCTCAGTATTTAGTAGAAGCACCCTTTTGAGCTAATACAGCCATGAGTCTTTTGGGGAATAATGTTTTTCACACCTGGATTTCGGGATCATCTGCCATTCCTTCTTGCAAATCCTCTCCAGTTCTGTCAGGTTGGATGGTGAACGTTGGCGGGCAGCCATTTTCAGGTCTTTCCAGAGATGCTCAATTGGGTTTAAGTCAGGGCTCTGGCTGGGCCATTCAAAAACAGTCACGGAGTTCTGAAGCACTCCTTGGGTATTTTAGCTGTGTGCTTAGGGTCATTGTCTTTTTTGAAGGTGAACCGTCGGCACAGTCTTGAGATTATGAGCATTCTGGAGAAGGGTTTCGTCCAGGATATCCTGTACTTGGCCGCATTCATCTTTTCTTCGATTGCAACCATTCTCCCTGTCCCTGCAGCTGAAAAACACACCCACACCATGATGCTGCCACCACCATGCTTCACTGTTGGGACTGTATTGGTCAGGTGATGAGAAGTGCCCGATTTTCTCCACACATGCCACTTAGAATTAAGGCCAACAATTTCTGTCTTGGTCCCATCAGACCAGAGAATCTTATTTCTCGCCAATTTGGAGTTCTTCAGGTGTTTTTTTTAGCAAACTCCATGTGGGCTTTCATGTGTCTTGCACTGAGGAGAGGCTTCTGTCGGGCCACTCTGCCATAAAGCCCTGACTGGTGGAGGGGTGCAGTGATGGTTGACTTTCTAGAACTTTCTCCCATCTCCGGACTGCATCTCCGGAGCTCAGCCACAGTGATCTTTGGGTTCTTCTTTACCACTCTCACCAAGGCTCTTCTCCCCCAATTGTCCAGTTTGGCCAGACGACCAGCTCTAGGAAGGGTTCTGATCATCCCAAACATCTTCCATTTCAGGATTATGGAGGCCACCGCGCTCTTAGGAACCTTAAATGTAGCAGGAATTTTTTTTGTAACCATGGCCAGATCTGTGCTTTGCCACAGTTCTCTCTCTGAGCTCTTCAGGCAGATCCTTTGACCTCATGAGTCTCATTTGCTCTGACATGCACTGTGAGCTGTAAGGTCTTTTATAGACAGGGGTGTGGCTTTCCTAATCAAGTCCAATCAGTATAATCAAACACACCTGGACTCCAATGAAGGTGTAGAACCATTTTAAGGATGATCAGAAGAAATGGACAGCACCCGAGTTAAATATATGAGTATCACAGCAAAGGGTCTGAATACTTATGGCTGTGTGATATATCAGTTTTTCTTTTTTAATAAATCAGCAAAAACTTCAACAATTATTTTTTTTTCTGTCAATATGTGGTGCTGTGTGTACATTAACCATCCATCCATTTTCTGAGCCGCTTCTCCTCACTACGGTCGCGGGCGGGCTGGAGCCTATCCCAGCTGTCATCGGGCAGGAGGCGGGGTACACCCTGAACTGGTTGCCAGCCAATTGCAGGGCACATAGAAACAAACAACCATTCGCACTCACAGTCATCCCTACGGGCAATTTAGAGTCTCCACTTAATTCATGCATGTTTTTGGGATGTGGGAGGAAACCGGAGTGCCCGGAGAAAACCCACGCAGGCACGGGGAGAACATGCAAACTCCACACAGGCGGGGCCGGGGATTGAACCCGGGTCCTCAGAACTGTGAGGCTGACGCTCTAACCAGTCGCCCACCGTGCCACCGTGTGTACATTAATATGGAAAAAAAATACTGAAATGATTTTAACAAATGGCTGCAATATAAAAAAAAGAGTGAAAAATTTAAGGGTGTCTGAAAACATTCCGTACCCAATGTAAGCTCCATGTTCACAGGAGCAAAAATTAAGCATACCAAGAAAAGAACAATCTCCCTACTGTGAAACATGGAGGAGACTGTTATGTTCTGGGGCTGCTTTGCTAAATCTGTCACAGGGTGTCTTGAATCTGTGCAGTGTTCAATGAAATCTCAAGACTAGTAAGGTTTTCTATTAAGAAATGCGCTGCCCAGTGTCAGAAAGCTTGGTCGCAGTTTGCAGGTCATGTATCTTGCATCAGGATAATGACCCAAAACACACAGCTAGAAACACCCAAGAATGGCAATGAGCAAAATATGGACTATACTGAAGTGGCCTTCTATGAGCCCTGATCTACTGGTAAATCCTATTGAAAATCTTTGGAAGGAGCTGAAACATGCCGTTTTGAGAAAATGAAGAGTGGGCCAAAATACCTTCTGAGTGGTGCAGAAGTCTCATTGAAAGTTAGAAAAATCATTTGATTGCAGTGATTGCCTCAGAAGGTTGTGCAACAAAGTATTAAGATAAGGGCACCATCGTTTTTGTCCAGGCCTGTTTTATGAGGTTTTCTTAAAAATAATTCTGTTTCACCACAATTTAAAAGCAATGTTGGATTTTCATTGGTTAATTCTCATTCAATTATTTATTTATTATTATTTTGGGAGATTCAAGTTATTTATGTGACCACTGTGGGCTTTTCCTTCATTAACAGAACAATTTTGTCCATGTGTGTATATCATGGCATAAAATGTAATATCTCCTGCTCTGAGTGTGGGCCGTTAAGGGTGGGGCCTTGTGGTTAGCGGTTGTGACATCAGCAAAGATGAAAGAGAAAGGGAACATCAAACTTAAATGTTGGCGCAAGTCAGGGAGTCGAGTGTGGAGTGCTTTGGGCGTGAGTTGTAGCCGATAGCAGCTCTTGTATGAATGTGTATTCTGTTAGCGCTTGCGGGGTTAAAGCGACTGATAGGGATCAGCGACTGTGTCATCGTTGACCACATACTGTATGAGGGAATTACAATAATATGACTGCAGCTAGAAATGTTATCCCGTGAGGGAAATTACTCCACTCATAGTACAATACTCTACTCATAATAACAAGTTGATGCATCAGTCAGTGTTGCTTTGTTTGAGTGTAGCTGTTCAGTATATTCGATGAGCAAATTCTAGTTGTGTGTATGTACTGTATGTATTTGTGTGTGTTTACTAATGAGGTATGTTGTTTTCAGTGGGGTGTGAGATGTCGTCTGAAGCAGATCGTCCTCCATCATCGGAATCATCATGTGGACTAAAGCCAGTTAGGAGATCTCCTCGTCTGTCCCCTCAGGTAGCTCACGTGAACATTTTTATGCTCAGTGTTTGTTAGAGTTTGAAAAATATGGGTGACAAATTAACATGACATTGACATTAACTTGACAGTCAATCATAAATTGAGGGTTCGTTAATAACTCATCTCGTAAAAGTTTCACAAGTTGTTTTTATCGTTAGCTCTGTTATCACAACAGGCATTTGTGCAAATGTGCGTGTGCGTGTAGGGAGGCACGGTTCAAGGAGACGAACAGAGGAAGAAAGGCAGCAGGCTGCAGGAGGCGAAGAAGAAAGGGAGAATGTTGAGGAGCCACAAGGAGCGAGACGAGGAGCTGCAGGTCCAACTGCAGAAGCTAGTGAGTGAAACCAATCACAATCACAGAAAAATCTTTTGTACTCTGTGGACAAGAGTAGGTGATGGGCCGCACATTATGTTATTCAATTTAGGTAGTGTGTGTGTGTGTGTGTATGTATGTGTGTGTGTGTGCGCGTGTGCATAGGACCTGTCCAGAAGGTCTTCTGCCAGTGGGACAGGTTTGGTCTATTCGGAGACCTTCACTCTTCATCAGAACCTGTGGGACTCCAAGTAAGCTCATCTGACATGACTATGTCCAGTAGTGTTGTCACAATACCAAAATTCTGACTTAAACACTATACTTGCCTGAAATACCTCGATACCGGTACTGAAACGATACTACGACAAAAATCTAAAACATCAGTAAAAGTAGTGTAATGAACACTGACAAAACATGTTCAAATACGTGTATATTTATTTTTATGAATTCAAAATATTAGGATAATCTTGAAAAATAATGGAAATAAGGGGTACATTTTTGGAGGTTTTTAAGTTTGTGTCTAAATATGCACCAGAAATTGAAAGCCACCTGAAGGAACTGCCACAAAATGCCACATTGATGAGCCAGTATTTTGCAATACTTGCAGTTTGTGTCAAGATTCATTCATGAAGGAGTGATCAAAGAGCAGGCGGTGGGCCTTGTCAAGGCCACGGATTTGTCTGCCAAAGGACTATCAGAGAAGATCCTGGAGGTCCTTCATCCACTTGAACTGGATACTTCTGTGTCAGGTTCTGTTTTGATGGCGCATATGTTATGTCGGGGTGCAGGGCGGGAGTAAGTTGTCCTAAGAGAGAGTTTCCTGAAACCCATTTATGTACATTGTAAATCTCATTGGCTCAACTTGGAGTAATGCAGTGCAGCTAAAGAATCCCGCCATGTCAGCACCTTTTTTGACGTTGTCAATCAAATATACATGAGATCCAAAAGGAAATGCACCCCGACCGTCAGAAAATGGAGCTAGAGCGATCAAGTGACACCAGATGGAGCTCCAAATTTGGATCAGTGCACAAGATACTGAAATTGTTGGATGTATTACCTGCGGCTCTAGCTGAATGTGGAGAAATGAGTGGACAAACGAAAATGGAAGCAGAACAACTATTGCAACAAATGCAAACGAACAAGTTTGTTTTCATGCTCCTTGTATTTTGCAAACTCTTTGAAAACAGAGATATTGCCATAAAGGGGCTGCAGAGCTCCCACATACTGTGTAACAGACTGCATATCCCTAATAGAAACGTAAAGCCTGAAATATGTTGCGCCACACCCCATATGTCTTGGAACTTTCCTTTTTGGCTTAGGTTTGGGTCCATTTGGGACTGTTTCGGGGTCTTGACACGGACCGTGACTGCGTGACCTCTGTTTTACATGATGTCACAACAATCGAGCAAGCTAGAGTGAGCTTTTTAGCTCCGTAGCACTCTGGCTAGTTAGCACGCAGGCTAGCGAACAAAATAAATAAGTTAATTTTCCCTAAAATGTCGCAGTTGTCTGCATCTACGGAGCCAAAGCCGTTCAGCCAGCGGGTCGCTGAAGATTTTGAGTCTGGAAAAAAAGTCTAGTGTCCTTTGTATTTATGAAACGATTATCCACCCTACTATTCTTCTGATTGGCTACCACCAAGACCGGACTCGTACTTTTAATGATTCGGTGAAGCACTTCAGCAACGCACACACAAGGCTCAAAATTTTTCTTTGAGGAGCAGTTTTGCTCATCATTTCTTCATTTAAGGAGCAACTTTCTAATTTTAAGGAAAAAAATGTTTTGCATCTTAATCGCACAGGGACCCAAAGCAAGGATTTTATGAAACAAGACAAACAATAAGACAATATAATGGGGGAGATGAATGTAAGGCTGCAGCTAACAAATATTGTAGTACTCGAGTATCCTACTGAAAATTATATCAAACAATAGATTTGGATAATCTGTACTTTTGCTAGGTTAAATAGGGATTTTGAATACAAACCAGAAAATAAGAGCTTCCACTTAATAACTTATGACTAATTGGTTCCCTTCTTTATATAACCAAGAGTTGTTATTTCTTCAATTCACATTGTGTGTAAAAGGTAATGCTTTAACAGCCTTTGTGCATCTTCATTTAAGCAGCTAGCATTTTGTGACACATTAATATATTAGGCTCTTAGCTGTGCATTTGTGCGCTTAGCCCATCTGACTAGAAAAATATTATTTGTACTACTAGTAATTTTGGAAGTGTTCAATTCGTTAAAACTAAAATGAAGAAACCTTGAGAATTATTATTTTTTTAATCTCCCTTTAACAAAACCCTCCCTCTGTTTGGGTACATGATGCTGATCCATTTTACTCTTATTCCTCTTTGGTCACATTTGCCATGTTTTTCCACCTACTTTCTACTTACAGATCATCAAATTGAAATTAAAAATCACATTGTATGTAGTTATGGCTGCGTTATACCTTGTCACGGTAATAAAAAATTTGCGCGTCCAGGATGCGGAACGTACATCAAACGAGATCCCAATATTACAGTAGGCGCAGAACGGGAAGTAGCTTACCACTACTAGGTGTGACTATGGAGTGAATGAAATTGTAAAGCGTCTTCGAGCGCCTAGAAAAGCGCTGTATAAGCGTATCCATTTTCTGAGCCGCTTCTCCTCACTAGGGTCGCGGGCGTGCTGGAGCCTATCCCATCTGTCATCGGGCAGGAGGCGGGGTACACCCTGAACTGGTTGCCAGCCAACCGCAGGGCACATACAAACAAACAACCAGTCGCACTCACAGTCAATCTACGGGGAATTTAGAGTCTCCAATTAATGCATGTTTTTGGGATGTGGGAGGAAACCGGAGTGCCCGGAGAAAACCCACGCAGGCACGGGGAGAACATGCAAACTCCACACAGGCGGGGACGGGGATTGAACCCCGCACCTCAGAACTGTGAGGCTGACGCTCTAACCAGTCGGCCACCGTGCCGCTGTATAAGTGTAATAATGCATTATTTAAAAAAATCTAGAATTACTCATCAGTTACTGTTCTTTTACTGCTTATTTGGAGGACTACATTTTACTTTCACCTCAGTCACATTCAGTAACAGTACTCTTGAGTACAATTTATGGCTACTCTACACACCTCTACACACGACTGCATACATGTCACAAGACTAAATCATGCCCAACGTGAGAAGATTCTGACACATTTGAGGATATTTGAACACAAATTGCAAACATTTAGACATGAAGTGATACACAAAGTGAGGAGACTTCGATACACATTGTTGATATTTGGGACAAATTGTGAAAATGTGGACTCAACATTTTGACACATTTGAGGATATTTGGACACAAATTGCAAACATTTAGACATGAAGTGATACACAAAGTGATGATACTTCGATACACATTGTAGATATTTGGGACAAATTGTGAAAATGTGGACTCAACATTTTTGACACAAACTGTATACCACATGACTGCCTGCCTGCATGTACACATGTACAGTATGTCACATGACCCTTGTTAAAGTTTGGCCTCGGTGTTCAGTCATGCAGAAAGTCCAGCCAGAGTGACGTCCATCATGGAGGAGCTGGAAAGACAGGAGCTCTTGTCTCGCTGCGTTCGAGTACAGGTGAGAGTGCTGTTTTGACTGTTCGACCATTTGACTTCATGCAGAAGCAGGAAAATCAAGTGTGTTTCTATGTACGTGCGTGCATTTCAGCCCAGAGCAGCCACTGATGAAGAGCTGCTTCTCGTGCACACGTGAGTTTCCCCAAACATGAAACCATCATCATGTTTGACATCTACTCTGATCAGCTGTGTGTGTGTGCATGTCCTCCCTACAGAAAACACTACATCGATCTGATTAAGTCCACTCAGAAAATGTCCGAGACAGAACTGCGTCTTCTCTCTGACAAATATGATTCCATTTATATCCATCCAGTAAGAGCACACGCAGAAACGCGCATACACTACACTACTAGTACTATCTGCATACACGCATACACTACACTACTAGTACTATCTGTTATGCGTGTTTTACAGGCAACCGTGTGCATACACGCATACACTACACTACTAGTACTATCTGTTATGCGTGTTTTACAGGCAACCGTGTGTTTTACAGGCAACCTTCCAACACGCAGAAACGCGCATACACTACACTACTAGTACTATCTGCATACACGCATACACTACACTACTAGTACTATCTGTTATGCGTGTTTTACAGGCAACCGTGTGTTTTACAGGCAACCTTCCAAGTGTCCATATTGGCGGTGGGTTCTGTGCTCCAGCTGGTAGACCAGGTGCTGACGTCTGAGCTGAGGAACGGGTTTGCTGTCATCAGGTATGATCAGAAGGCTGTGATGATGTCATCAGGCATCTCTCAATAACCAACGATAATGTGTGCGTGTGTTTGTGTCAGGCCTCCAGGACATCACGCTCAGTCAAAGGAGGCCAACGGTTTTTGTATTTTCAACAACGTGGCCATTGCAGCTCGTTACGCTCAGAACAAGCACCAAGTCAAAAGGTTTGTCTTCTGTGCGAGAAGATTGGGCTGAATGCCTGTTTTGTGTGCAGAATTCTCTAATTTAATTTCGGAATTAATGTAAAATGATTAACTTGATTATTATATGTTGTCGGTTTCTTTGTTAAGCAAGTTTTCCCATGATACGAGCCTTTTAAAAACAGGATAAAGTTTATGAAAGTTATGAACGTTTTGGGGCCATGTCTCACAACTTTCAACATTTGTGCATTGGCTGAGATGCGTCAAACCTTTTATAGGAAAATAAAGTTTCGGTTGATGCAGATTGGAGAATGAATTCTGATTAGTAAAAAGAAAATTGGCCGTTACGCACGTGTCATGAATCTCACTGTGCTCAACTTGTGCCCAGAGTGAGAACATTTCTACACGTTTATTAGTCAATGAGGCCCAGTGTAAGGACATTTATTAAATGTACAATGTCCTCTCTCTAAATGTTTAAGAAAGTGAGAACATTTAGATACAAGGTAAAAATATTTAGACACATTGAAGAATCTGACTGAGCAAGTGTGCGTGCGTCCGTGTATGCGTGTGTGTCAGGGTGTTGATCGTGGACTGGGATGTTCATCATGGTCAAGGTGTCCAGTATGTTTTCCAGGAAGACCCAAGGTGACATCTCCCCCTTTTTAAAAACATGAAGTGTGACAAAATAACAAAAGTCTTGTTGTGTCTAACTGTTTAAATGTGTGTGCTTGTGTCAGTGTGTTATACATGAGTGTGCACAGGTTCGAGCACTGTGCGTTCTGGCCTCACCTGCCTGAGTCAGACAATACTTTTGTGGGCTGCGCCCCCGCCGAAGGACAGAACATCAACCTGGCCTGGACCACGGTCAGTCGAGTCAGTTATTCTCTTGTGCAGTATTTTCCTGCCTTTGCTGAGCAAGGCACATTTTTTACAACTCGCGCAGTATTTTCCTGCCTTTGCTGAGCAAGGCACATATTTTACATGAGAAAAATCTCACGGCATACCACCAAACAAATGTCACAAATTGTATATAGTGCAGTTTAATATACTGTATATAGTGTATAACTGTAGTATTGTAGTTTACTTCTGTGATTATCACTACAGTCTAAAAACAAAATGATAAAAAAATATGTATATTAGTGACAATAAATTATTATAAAGTGTATAATTATGGTACGTTCCGTGTGTTGGCATGTGTTGACATCAATAATTGAGTCGACAGCTCCTTGTGAGTGCTCTCATTTTGTATTTGTGTGTTTGACTGTCCTATGCAATAAATGGCTGAAAGTGGATTGGAGACTGTGGTTCTCCTTGCCCACATGCAAGGGCATTACAGTAGCTAATAACATACATGCATATCAGTCGCCTTTTGGCGAAATTCACCATTTTGAACTAAAAATAGGCCATTTCCATGGATCGTTATTGATGCGATGAGTTTTTCCCCGGGGTGGCGGGGTGGAATTGCCGTCGCTGTCACCATAGGCTGTTTTGTACTCCTTTAACGCTGGCAGCTAGCGGTAACGGTACTTTTACTCCGTTACAATTATCTAAATGTCGCTTGCTACTTTTATTGATCAATTATTGCTTATTTATCCACTATTTCGTGCGCGAGACTACGACTTCCGCATTGGGCGCTGTTTGCGCCTATCTAATTTAAGCGCTAGTGACGTTTAAGTCTAGTTCACCAATCAAACGACAAAAGAAAGTCACATGATCTCGCACGTCTTCTGCTTCCCGGGCATAGGTATAACACTAGATAAGCCAGCCCGGCTGATCGGCGTGCCTGCGTGGCGGCCATTTTGGGAAGGTCCTCGTTACCATAAAGGCAACGGAGTGCTAATCTTGTTTACATTTAGACAAACAAAAACAACAGCTTTCAGGTATTGTAGTATTTGTCTGGCACTGTCTGCCCAAACGTGGATATTTCAGCTCACTTATAACTTGAAAAAACACCATGCAGTAAATTGCAACAATTTTTTTTTTAAATATATATTTTGTGCTATTTACTCAGTACTTGAGTAATTATTTCACTGTGTACTTTTTACTCTTACTCAAGTATTTTTTGGAGGACTACTTTTTACTTAGTCACATTATTGTCAAGTAACAGTACTCTTATTTGAGTGCAATATTTGGCTACTCTACCCACCTCTGGAGCGGACATCCTCTTATGTTTAAACAACATTTTTGCTCATCAGATCAGCCAGTGTCATATTTGTTGCACTGGTCTTTTGTATTTTTGCATTGAGGTGTTGCGGGTCGTGGCCCTGGTTGTGGTCCCTACAGAACCACAAAGCACACGTAACATCAGCCACAAGAGCTGATCCGCTAGTACATTTTGTATCAATTAGGAAACACGCCTACAATTATCTAATTAGTTTACTGATGTTAATGTTAAATGTATTAAGCGACGGAGCAATGTTAGGGATTATGTCACACCACAGAATCTACTAACTAAAAAAACGGAAAAATATTGTACTTAATATTTTCCTGGAGGATGCATTTGGGATTAGCCTTTGACGTTGGAAAGAGTGAAAAATGAAGTGAAACAGACAACGATTTTAGTCAATTCTTTTCCAGAATAAGAGTGCTTAAAGAGGAGGATGGTATTCATGTGGCACAGTTTGAAGCAGGCATCAGGTGCAGGTTGAGATGGGCCTGACTCAAGTTAAAGGCCAAAACAAAAAAGCAAAGAAATTAGGCAAATTTAATTTTAAATTTGTACATCAACATGTACTTGAGTGGGGTAAATAAATGTTTTTCTGTGTGAAGAAAATGTGTTGATTTTGCCTTATTGTACTCTTCAGAGTCTTCCAGAATGCTTAATATACATTAAAATAAAAAATAATTCTCTACGGGGGATGGGGGGATCCCCCCAGGACCCTCCTACAATGTTTTTTTTTGTCACCTTTTTAAAGCCTTTGGTGTTTGCATGTCTGTAATAAGGTGGGCCACTCCTAAGTCCATGTACCACTGTAGACTTTTTAAAAAGATGACATTTTCTCAATTTACTCACAAATGTAGTTACTCGGTGTGAAATCTGGGCCTGCTAAACAAGCTATTATTTTGTTGTATGAACGGTAACAAGTGGATACACGGGTTAACTATACCTTCTGCCATCTAGTGGAAGAACACTTAATTGTTCTCCCTGTCATACATAGCTATGATAGATGAACAAAGATACATTATTTTTAGTCAATGAATAATAATTTCCCAATTATTTAATTGACCAATTAAGTGTCATTGGATAATTTCCCGCAGCACACCAGATGGAACTCTCACAACACACTAATGTGCACAGTGGTTGGGAATCACTGCATGTGGCACCCACTCCCTCTCATAATGAGAGTTTGCTTTCAGCTCTGCTGTCTTCTTGTTCAGGCAGGAAAAAGCGACGCGGACTACATGTGTGCTTTCCAGCAATTGCTGCTGCCTGTCGCCTATGAGGTAATACTGCTTCCTGTACAGATAAACTTTGACGTCACACTTTCAAATTAAAACATTATTTCCCGTGGTTTGTGTGTGTTTCTTTGTGCTTGTGCGTGTGTGTGCACATGTGCGAAGTTTCAGCCGGAGCTTGTTTTGGTCTCAGCTGGTTTTGACGCTGCACTGGGGGATCCCAAGGTAATACAGGGCAGATCTGAGAACAGTAGTGCGATGATGACATCACTACCTGGCTGTCATTTGAGTGTTGTGTGTGAGACATGGTAACCATGGCCACACATGCTGCACTCCATGTAACATGGTCCAACTTATCATAAGCTCTGGCTGTAACACAATCCAACAGGCAATGTGTTACACTGTATACACTATCGTTCTGTGCTGTACTAGTTGTATTGTTTTACAAAGTACTACAGCAGCACTAGAAGTAGAACAAGTAGTGTTACTTCCATTAATACGATTATATACTTCTACTCGTGCTCCTTCCACAAATAGTACTTCCACTTCCACTGATTCTACTGTATAATGTACATCCACTATACAGTCCTACTTCCACTAATATAATTACAACTAATGCTATTATATACTGTATGTCACTGATGCTACTTCCAGTATATACGACTTTCACTAATACTGCTAGACTACAGACTGGAATTCTACTTTACCGCTGATACGACAATACATACTTCTTATGGTACTTGCACTACTACTACTATATACTTTTACAATACTAGCACCACTAATATTTCTAATGCTACTGTATACTGTTCAACTATATCACTTCCCCTAACAAATACAGTAAATGAAACGAAGATGACTTCTTTTATAGCACTTCGATTACTTTTATATATTTGTATTAATCCTACTACTGTGTATTTCCTCTTCACATTTGTCACAAAGCGACATCTCTATGTTTATTTGTTTTCAGGGCCAGATGTGCGTCATTCCTGAGTGTTTCCAGACACTGACACACATGCTGATGTCTTTGGCAGAAGGTCGACTCATTTTGGCTCTCGAGGTAAAAAAAACATTCAAATATGTAATCATGCCTTTTTGTAAAGTGCCTGCATTTATAAACATTTACAGTCA
>NC_084525.1:25762135-25934635 GCF_024500275.1 Phycodurus eques
TCTTCCACTGAGGAGAGGCTTCCATCGGGCCACTCTGCCATAAAGCCCCGACTGGTGGAGGGCTGCGGTGATGGTTGACTTTCTCGAAGTTTCTCCCATCTCCCAATTCTGTCTCTGAGCTCATAGGCAGTTCCTTTGACCTCATGATTCTCATTTGCTGTGACATGCGCTGTGAGCTGTAAGGTCTTATATAGACAGGTGTGTGGCTTTCCTTATCAAGTCCAATCAGTAAAATCAAACACACCTGGACTCCAATGAAGGTGTAGAAACATCTCAGCGAGTGAGGGAAGAATGGAACGAGAGATTGACAGGCGGATCGGTGCAGCGTCTGCAGTGATGTGGACTTTGTATCGGTCCGTTGTGGTAAAGAAGGAGCTAAGCCGAAAGGTGAAGCTCTCAATTTACCGGTCCATCTACGTTCCTACCTTCAACTATGGTCACGAGCTGTGGGTCGTGACCGAACGAAAAAGAGACCGGATACAAGCGGCCGAAATGAGTTTCCTCCACAGGGTGTTCGGGCTATCCCTTCAAGATAGGTTGAGAAGCTCGGTCATCCGGGAGGGGCTCAGAGTAGAGCCGCTCCTCCTCCACATTGAGAGGAGCCAGATGAGGTGGCTGGGGCATCTCATTCAATGCCTCCCAGACGCCTCCCTGGTGAGGGGTTCCGGGCACGTCCCACCGGGAGGAGACCCCGGGGATGACCCAGGACACGCTGGAGAGACTATGTCTCTCGGCTGGCCTGTGAACGCCTCGGGATCCCACCGGAAGAGCTGGATGAAATGGCTGGGGAGAGGGAAGTCTGGGCGTCCCTGCTAAAGCTACTGCCCCCGTGCACCGACCTCGGATAAGTGGTAGAAAATGGATGGATGGATATTTCTCCAATAGTGTCAGGGGACATAAAGACAAATGGTTTGGACCTCAGGCATTGTCGGGAGGTATAGACAAACACTGGACTCTAAAGCCAGTCAATGGCATGGCATATGTCTGTATAAAAAGACATATGCTTTTTATTCCTGACTGTCTGACATGAAATCAGACAAAATTTTTCCTGTTTTAGGTCAATTAGGATTTTCAAAATTATTTCCATTTTCTAAATGCCAGAATAATGAGAGAATGATTTGAGATATATATAAATATATCAATTTATATATATGTATGTGTGTGTGTGTGTGTATATATATCTATATATATATCTATATATATATATATATATATATATATATATATATATATACACACACACACACACACACACACACACATACTAATTACTCAGTATTTATAGAGTAATTATTTCACTATGTCCTTTTTATTCTTACTCAGGTAATTCTTTGGAGGACTACTTTTACTTTTACGTGAGTCACATTATTGTCAAGTAACAGTACTCTTACTTGAGTACAATGTTTGGCTACTCTAACTACCTCTGGAGCGGACATCCTCTATTTTTACTGTTACGTTTAAGCAAACTTTTTTCTCATCAGATCAGCCATTGTCGTATTTGTTGCACTGGTCTTTTGAATTTTCGCATTGAGGTGCTGTGGGTCATGGCCCTGGTTGTGTTCCCATCGGAACCGCGAAGCACACGTAACATCGGCGACAAGAGTTGATCCGCTGGACATCTTGTATTAATTAGAAAACGCGCCTACAATTATCTAATTAGTTTATGGATTTTAATGTTGAATGTATTAAGCGACGGACCTATGTTAGGGATTATGTCACAACACAGAATGAACTAACTTCAAATTCAGAAATGGACAATAAAAACAGAACAATATTGTACTTAATGTTTTCCTGGAGGATGCGTTTGGGATTAGCCTTTGAAGTTGGTAATAGTGAAAAATGTAGTTAAAGAGAGAATGATTTTAGTAAATTATTTTCCAGAATGAGAGTGTTTAAAGAGGGGGATTTTTTATTATTGTACTTTGTTAAAATGAAAACAAATATTCTCTGCACACAATGTTTTTTTTGTGTCACCTTTTTCATGCCTTTGGTGTTTGCATGTCTGAAAGATAAACAGTCGATTGGATGCCAGTCTATGTCATGGCACATATAGACAAACAATTAACTGGTCGCTTATCAATGGCTGGGTACATACATTGCTGTGAAAAAGTATTCGTCCACTTCTCAAATTCTTAATTTTTTGCACAGTTTCCGCACTTTGATGTTTAAGATCGTCAAACAAATGTAAATGTCAAACAAAGATGACCGAAGTAAACATAAAATGCATTTTCTAAATAGTGATTTTATTTATTCGGGAAAAAAAAATATTCAAAGCTACCACTCTGTTAAATCGTGAATTAACTGTGTGTTTGGAAACATGAGTTAATTTTCACTGGCCACTAACAGAGGGGTGCGGGGCGGTGGGGGGGGGAGAGATTTTCTTTTTCTCACCAGGCCAGGTGGCTTTGAATATTTTTTTTACTAAATAAATAAAATCTATCCATCTGTTTTCCATACCGCATATCCTCACTAGGGTCACCATTTAAAAACTGAATTGTATTTTTACTTGGGTTATCTTTGTCTGATATGTACATTTATTTGTTGATCTTAAACATTAAGGCAAACTATGCAAAAACAATAAAATAAGAAACGGCACTGTATAGACAAACAAACTTCAGATAGAAAGGTTCAAGTCCAGAACCTTTAACACTGAGGCAGATTCATCTCTCTGCTTTCAAAGCGTCTACCCTGAATGGTGAAAAAAAAATTACTGCGCGTGTGCCTGTTTATTTAGCGTGGACCACATCCAGCAGATGAAGTCTACCAGTACGATGAAGAGCAGAGAGCTGCACAAATTGGGACAAGAGTTCAACTCCATCTACATCAACAGTCAGAGTTACCAGTCAGCCCTGCTGGCTGCTGGAAGCTGCTTCAATGCTGTGGACCACATCCTGACTGGACAGGTACCCATAACAAGCATAACTTCAAACCACCCCCATACATCAGCACTGTAGTCTGGTGGGCCAAAATCCGGCTGAGGATCGGTATCACGCAGATTCCGGACTGCAAGGTATCAGCTCAAACACATTCAATGTTGTTTGAAAGGACAACCAAAAACAATTAGATTTTGGATCTGGGGAGGGAAAGACCACGCAAACGCCACACAAGAAAGCCTTATTGCAGATTTGAACCCAGAACCTCATAACTGTGAGTCAAAAATGCGACTAAGACTAACATGTGGCCATTTTTCTGCCAGAGTCAAGGTTTCGGTCATAAGTTTCCGAATGATTTACATTGATTTATTTAGCAACATATCTACAAGCTTGCTTTCTTTCTTTTTATAAGCACATAACAATTACCTCATTCTGCTTGCCAAGGGAGCTAATCTTTGATTCAAGACTCGGTTTCTTTTTTCTGTAGCTTTAGTCTGTCCTGGTCTTTGTCCTGAGAGTCAGGACTTGTGTTTCACTGCTTTGTGTCCTGAAGCTTCTATTTCCAAAGTCTCAAAGAGAACTAGTTTTTCATTTGGATCGCTCAGCTAAATTCTCTGTGACAACGCCTTAAAAGAGGTTTGCTAATGATGCTTTATGACATGGACATGACATGACGTGTGTGTGTCTGTGCGCGCAGGTGAGAAGTGGCGTGGCCATCGTGCGCCCCCCGGGTCATCATGCTGAGAGAGACTCTGCGTGCGGCTTTTGTTTCTTCAACACGGCGGCACTCGCCGCTCGCTATGCGCAGAAGACCTCCCAGCATGCACCTGTACGAGTTTTAATCCTGGACTGGGATGTTCACCACGGCAACGGCACACAGCACATGTTTGAAGACGACAATAGGTATGCTTGTGCTCAAATATCGAGACCACTGGTGGCCTGGGGGCCAGATGCGGCCCGCCATGTCATTTTATGTGGCCCGCGAGAGTGTGCATCGAATTTGTGTTTCTTGCTAAAATACCAAATTCCAAATTGGCTTCACTTTTAAAAATATTGAGATATTACAAGCATTTTTTGTTACCAAGCCCACTTTTAAAATAAAATTGATTCATACTATAGTTGAACAGTTTTACTGGCTTGATTTCAAAAGTAATTATCCATTAATTTGTGTATATGTAATATGAGGCAATCATACATTCATATGGGTTTGCAGCCATAACAGCCCTCCGAGTGGAACCATAACTGCGATGTGGCCCATGACAAAAATGAGTTTGAGACCTCTGATCCAGGCAGTCTCACTATTGTTCTGCTATGGTTCGCACCCTTATTCCCCTTGTCCACTCTGTCTGTCCCCTAAATCTCTTTTGTGCCCGGCTCCATTTTCAATTAACATCAGAATAATTTAAAAATAAGCAGAGGGACTATTTCAAACTCCCCTGTTGCAGAACAAAACTGTTCCACCAAAAAAAGGCATACAGATCAACCATTCTACAAGGACATGCAGCTGAACAGGACAGGTTTTTACAAACAAAGAAAAACAAAAAAAAAACAGGTATGATGTCGTGTGTCATGTGATTAGTCAGGTCACCGTTGATGTGGTTTCCTGTCTGCAGCGTCCTGTACATCTCCCTCCATCGCTATGACAACGGGACCTTCTTCCCGTCTTCGGAGGACGCTTCCCCGGACCGGGTGGGCGTGGCTAAGGGGACGGGCTTTAACGTCAACGTGGCGTGGAGCGGCGGGCGGATGGGAGATGCCGACTATCTTGCCGCCTTTCACCACGTCGTCATGCCGATTGCCACTGAGGTGAATATACAGTAATCTCGTTTATCGCAGGGGTTAGGTTCTGGACCAGCCCCGCAATCGGTGAAACCTGATAATTGCGACCGCGTTTTTTTTATTTTTATTTTTTATACCTATTTTAAAGCTGTATGAACCCCTCTAGATTCTTTTTAATCTTCCCCACACTCTTACTAACCTCTACCATACTCTTATGAACACTTTCTACTGTATACTTTTAAACACCTTTTAATCTCTTAAACATACAATAATGCACAATAGTACTGGACACGATGTACATTTTATTCATTGTAAAATATGAAAATTTGAATTTCAAATTTGAAAGATTTTTAGAAATTAGAATTTAGAATTTTTTTTAAAAATTTGAAATCTTTCACATGCAAAAAAAATCTGCAATAAAGTTAATCTGCGGGTACCAAAGCCTGAGTATGCTGAGTCCACTGTATACTGGTTTTAAAAATTGTACTTCAGTCATAAATAACAAAGCACACACACACACACTTATGTACGAGCCCCAATGTAAAAAATTTTTTTTTTTTTAAATAATAAAAAACCTCCAATGAAGTTTGGGCCACTGTGTAAAATGTAACTAAAAACACAATACAATGATTGGCAAATCCTTTTCAACCTTTTCAATTGAATACACTACAAAGACAAAATATTTAATGTTCAAACTGATAATCTTTACTTTTTGGAAATATTCACTCATTTTGATTTTGATGCCTGCAACACTTCCAAAAAAGATGGGACAGGGCATGCTTAGCAGTGTGTTGCATCACCTTTCCTTTTAACAACACTCAATAAGTGTTTGGGAACTGAGAACACTAATTGTTGAATCTTTTTAGGTGGAATTCTTTGCCATTCTTGTTTGATATATAACTTATATACTAGTAGTTATATAACGGCTATTAATATTCCTTAAGAGTCCGGGGTCTCCATTGTCCTTTTTTGCGCTTTATAATGCGCCACGTTTTCAATGGGAGACAGGTCTGGACTGCTGGCAGGCCAGTCTAGTACTCGCACTCTTTTACTATGAAGCCACGCTATTGTAACATGTGCAGAAATGGCTTGGCAATGTGCTGAAATAAGAAGGGACAGCCCTGAAAAAGACGTTGCTGGCATGGCAGCATAAGTTGTTCCAAAACCTGTATGTACCTTTTAGCATTAATGGTTCCTTAACAGCAATTTACCCATGCAATGGGCACAAACACACCCCATACCATCACAGATGCTGCTTTTTGAACTGTTTAATTCACTTAAGACCAACATACAGGCACAAACTTAAATGTGCCAAGCATGTGGTGAAAACAGTGAAGAAGTGGACCAGAGAAGCAAAGTTGGCACTTCAAGACTGTTTCGACTGCACAGAAGCTCTTTTGAAGCTTCAACTGGCAGCTTCGATGACTATACAGACACAATTACATCCTACATAAGCTTCTGTGAGTACCAACCAAGATATTTCTCACGTTCAATGACAACAAGCTGTGGTTTACTGCCAAACTTCGCCAGATGTACGGCTCTTGCTTTGCACAGTCGAGTTTTAACTTTAATTTGTAGATGTAGCCAAAAACAGTGTTTAAATGACAATGGTTTTCTGAAGTGTTCCTGAGCCGACCTGGGAATATCTTTTAAACAATGATGCCGGTTTTTAACGCAGTGCCGCCTGAGGGATCGAAGGTCACGGCATTCAACGTTGGTTTTCGGCCTTGTCGCTTACGTGCAGAGGTTTCTCTAGAATCTCTGAAACTCTTGATGATATTATGATGATGTTCCGTGTAGTTGTACATTGAGAAACATTCTTAAACTGTTGGACTATTTACTCACGCAGTTTTTCAAAAAGTGATGCACCTCATTACATCCTTGCTTGTGAACAACTGAGCCTTTCAGGGAAGCTCCTTTTATACTCAGTCATGACACTCACCTGTTTTCAATTAACCTGATCACCTGTGGAATGTTCCAAACAGGTTTTTTTTTTTTTTAGCATTCCCTAAACTTTCCCAGTCTTTTGTTGTCCCTGTCCCAGCTTTTTGGGAACCTGTTGCAGGCATCAAATTCAAAGTGAGAATATTTGCAACAACAACAACAAAAATTAATCAGTTTGACCATTAAATATCTTGTCTTTGTAGTGTATTCAGTGTAAGATAGGTTGAAAAAGATTTGCAATCGTATTCTGTATTCCTGTATTCCTATTTTGGTTCACTACACAAATGAAAATAAATGGCTCGTAAGTCAAGGTTCTACTGTCCAAAAGAGACTCAAGACTCATTTTCAGGAGAGTGGACAACTGAACAGTTTTTTTTTAATCGAGCTTTTTATTTATTTTAAAAAAATGACCAGGTTATACATTTTGCGCTTCTATGCTCTAGTCATCATATCAAAACAGACACACACCAAGTTGTATTGTATAAAGAAAATAAGGACAATATGAAAATCTATAAACTTGTGTACAAAAGTCGCAAGGATAGAGAAGTAATTAAGAAAATGATTTAACATTTATAGTTCGCTCTCTCACAGTACTTCAACACTATCTAAAAAAGTAAAAACATGATGGTTGAATTGTTAATTATAACAAAAGAAAAAAGCGACAGACATCAAATCCTTGCAAAGGTTGAAAAACTAATTTTGATTATGACATCTCATATTCACCTTGCTCTATATTTCCTCTGCTTCACAGATACTGTGTCAGCTCTCGTTTACCCCAGGCTCCCCTGCACCTTAGGCACTAAGGGAGTCCTGACTGGCTCTCTGTTTAAAGGGTTGTCCCAGCGTATTACACAGTGGACCGTAACTGGCGACGGGAGCTTGCTTAAGCGGTGTCGAGAGGGATTCGCCTTGGTTCTCACAGCCGCTTATGAAGCGTCGGCCACGCTTACATTAGGCCACACCTCGACAGAGTAACCTTAGCAGATGTCTGGTGAAACTCTAACCACGCTTCTTTATAGCTGAAAAAAAATTCAACTCAAAAAAAAAAAATTCAACTCAAAAGAAAAAAGAAGGAAAATCGATTGATCCGGTCGAGCATTCTTCAAACAAGCTTCTTCAAAATTTGTGTTGGTTTAGAAGAGAGAGGTCAAAGGCTCAGTCCCTCGGTCCTTGCTATTTTGTTCTCGCCTATTCGCTATCAAAGACTTTTAAAATTGTCTTTTCATAAGCTGCCTCTCTAATCATCCTTCATTTTACACAAAGATAGATATGAGACTAAGCTGTTAAACCTAGGTTGCTGACCTACGGGAGAACAAGAGCACTAAAATCACCGGTCTCTGGCTTATATTGAGGACATCCACACCAACCCTAACCCACGCCTTAAATCAACCCTCCTGGCTTTTATTTTTAATTCATGGCTTTACTCTGGCATATGAAAGCACTACAGAGCCATCTGGGATCTGGGGGGGGGGGGGGGGGGGGGTCACTGTCATGTCCCTATAAGATAATGTTAACAATTATCAATCTTCTACAATTATCAATCTTATCATTATCTTAAAAACCATTGGTTCATTCCCATTTTGGTAATGAAAGCAACACCCAGAGACAGATAACGCAATGGTACTTTCCCCAAGTGGGCTTAAACCTCTCGTCATTGATGTATACACAAATCATTCCTTATTACATCATCAAACATAATTAAAACCACACAGTGTATTAAGTAAATAACATTCCATTGCAACTCCCACTTATACAATGAAAGGTCCTAATACTTCATCAACTATCTCACATATCACAGTGTGGGCACAAAATCATTGTGGATTTCAAACACTTAGTTACCAAATTACATGTATTCAGCTGTTACAGGTTATATACAGTGGGTACGGAAAGTATTCAGACCCCCTTAAATTTTACACTCTTTTGTTATATTGCAAAGCGGCACGGTGGACGACTGGTTAGAGCGTCTGCCTCACAGTTTTGAGGATTGGGGTTCAATCCCTGGCCCCGCCTGTGTGGAGTTTGCATGTTCTCCCTGTGCTTGTGTGGGTTTTCTCCGGGCACTCCGGTTTCCTACCACATCCCAAAAACATGCATGGTAGGGTAATTGACAACTCTAAATTGCCCGTAGGTGTGAATGTGAGTGTGAATGGTTGTTTGTTTGTATGTGCCCTGCGATTGGCTGGCGACCAGTTCAGGGTGTACCCCGCCTCCTGCCCGATGATAGCTGGGATAGGCTCCAGCACGCCCGCGACCCTAGTGAGGAGAAGCGACTCAGAAAATGGTTGGATGGATGTTATATTGCAGCCATTTGCTAAAATATTTTTTCCCTCATTAATGTACACAGTCATATTGACAGAAAAAAAGGAAATGTTAAAATTTTTGCAGATTTATTAAAAAAGAAAAACTGAAATATCACACAGCCATAAGTATTCAGACCCTTTGATGTGACACTCATATATTTAACTCGGGTGCTGTCCATTTCTTCTGATCATCCTTGAGATGGTTCTACACCTTCATTGGTGTCCAGCTGTGTTTTATTATACTGATTGGACTTGATTAGGAAAGCCACACACCTGTCTATATAAGACCTTCCAGCTCACAGTGCATGTCAGAGCAAATGAGAAGGTCAAAGGAACTGCCTAAAGACCTCAGAGACAGAATTGTGGCAATGCACAGATCTGGCCAAGGTTACAAAAACAATTCTGCTGCACTTAAGGTTCCTAAGAGCACAGTGGTCTCCATAATCCTTAAATGGAAGACGTTTGGGACTACCAGAACCCTTTCTAGAGCTGGCCATCTGGCCAAACTGAGCAATCGGGGAGAAGAGACTTGGTGAGAGAGGTAAAGAAGAACCCAAAGATCACTGTGGCTTAGCTCCAGAGATGCAGCTGGGAGATGGGAGAAAGTTCTTGAAAGTCAACCATCACTGCAGCCCTCCACCAGTCGGGGCTTTATGGCAGAGTGGCCTGAGGGAAACCTCCTCAGTGCAAGACACATGGAAGCTCGCATGGAGTTTGCTAAAAAACACCTGTAGGACTCCAAGATAGTGAGAAATTAGATTCTCTGGTCTGATGAGACCAATATAGAACTTTTTGGCCTTCATTCTAAGTGGTATGTGTGGTGAAACCAGGCACTTCATCAGCACCTGTCCAATACAGTCCCAACAGTGAAGCATGGTGGTTGCAGCATCATCCTGTCGGGGTGTTTTTCAGCTGCAGGGACAGGACGACCGGTTGCAATCGAAGAAAAGATGAATGCGGCCAAGCACAGGGATATCCTGGACAAAAAAATTCTCCAGTGTGCTCAGGGCATCAGACTGGGCTGAAGGTTCACCTTCCAGCAATACAGTGACCCTAAGCACAGCTAAAATAACAAAGGAGTGGCTTCAGAACAACTCCGTGACTGTTCTCGAATGGCCCAGCCAGAGCCCTGACTTAAACCCAATTGAGCATCTCTGGAGAGACCTGCAAATGGCTGTCCACCAATGTTCACCATCCAACCTGACAGAACTGGAGAGGATCTGCAAGGAGGAATGGCAGAGGATCACCAAATCCAGGTGTGAAAAACTTGTTGCATCATTCCCATAAAGACTCATGGCTGTATTAGCTCAAAATGGTGCTTCTACTAAATAATGAGCAAAGGGTCTGAATACTTATGGCTGTGTGATATATCAGTTTTTCTTTTTTAATAAATCTGCAAACATTTCAACAGTTCATTTTTTTTCTGTGAATATGGGGTGATGTGTGTACATTAATGAGGGGGAAAATGAACTTAAATGATTTTAGCAATTGGCTTCAATATAACCAAGAGTGAAAAATGTAAGGGTGTCTGAATACATTCCGTACCCACTGTATGTTTGCTGATATGCATTAAGCAAGCAAATGAGTGTAAGACTGTATTGGCTTTTCTAAGTAGAAAACATTTCCATGACCTTTTAACCTCTACTTTGGCTGCATCTTATGGACAAATTCTGGTTGTACATGACCCATCTCGATGGTCCCTCCAGTGGACTTTAGTCGTAACTTATTTCTGGTACCAGCTAGGGTACAGGTGTCACACTGGTGGCGCGGGGGCCAGATCCAGCCCGCCACATCATTTTATGTGGCCCGCGAAACCAAATCAAACTTGCTCATTGTGTTCTGGTGTAATAACCATTGAGGTATTTGCAAGCATTTTTTGTTACCAATCCCCCTTTGAAAAGAAATGTTGAAAAACATATTTTTATAGGCGTCTGATTTCAAAACTGGTTATTCATCGATGTGTTCCGTATACTGTATGTAATTACAGTATATGAGGTAGTCTTTCATTTATATGGGTTCACTGTCGTAGCAGCCCTCCGAGGGAAGTCATAAATACGATGTGGCCCTTGACAAAAAAGGGTTTGACACTCCTGATCTAGGGGACATTTGTAGTAACATCTCTAGCCAGTTGTATTAATGGTTTTCTGAACATGTTTCCGATCAACAATTCAGGTACATTATTTTGTACCATCAATCTTACATATTTTTTATTACATTATACACTATGTAAGCATATTTAGTGCCACCAGCAAAAAACAATTTCTTTGCTCTTCAACTGCAGAGCAAACTTTCAGAACACCTGAGATCTACTGAAACATTTGATACTGGCCTGAAAATTATATTATTCACTGCTGCATTTACATGAATGAAAAATATTATTTCTCACTATCGTCCATTGATTTTGTGATTTTACCTTGATAATTATGTGTTCTGTCATTTTGCGGTTTAGTTTTATCCTTTAGCCCGCTTTCATGGAAGATAATTTTGATTTTCATCTTTTAATTTCCTCCTGTTTATAAACAGTTTACTATTGCCTTTGTAAAGCACTACAGATTTGCATGGGTATAAATTATGTTATATAAATAAACTTGCCTTGCCTCACAGTTTAATCCAAGTCTGGTGTTGGTGTCAGCGGGATTTGATGCGGCGCGGGGAGATCCTCTGGGCGGATACCGCGTGACCCCAGAGGGCTATGCCCACCTCACCCACATGCTGATGTCATTGGCTTGTGGACGGGTCTTACTCATACTGGAGGTGAGTGGTGATTCCAACTAGGCTGGGCAATATGGCCTCAAAAAAAAAAAAAATTAAAAATCAGATTTACCAATTAATTGAGCTTTCCCCTTCCCTTAAATAACAAAATCACATGACAAAAACAAGTTACTTACTTACTTGCATCAACTTCTGCAGAAATATTAGAAATATATTTTTTTTCTTTCCAGATCCTAGACTGCCCCTTGTGTGAAAGCGTTTGTTAACATGATCCATATATATATATATATATATATATATATGTGTGTGTGTGTGTGTGTGTGTGTGCGCGTGTGTGTGTGTGTGTACAGACCCTTTCCAAAAAAAAATAATATCATGGAAAAGTTTATTTCTATAATTCCACTCACAAAGTTAAATTTACACAGATGATAGAGTCAGGGCCCACAACTTAAACAATTTCAAGTATTTAGTTGTTTATTTTACATATTTTGGTCTTCCAGCTCATAAAACCCATGAAATCAGGAATTAAACTAATTTTAATACTGTGAATAAATCAGCCGAAATTTAGCAGGCCATAAATGTTTTAAACTGAGTGTCACACACCAATCATCTACTAAACTCAAAGCAACAGCACAGGTTTCCCCAGCTGTCATTAAATTACTTCAGTTTGGTTCAAATTTCTCAGTTGGGTTCAATATTGGGATGACTGCAGCATTGACAACTGGCCAGAAGACCATCATTGATACTCTCCATAGGATGGGTAAGCCACAAAAGTTCATAGCTGATGAGGCTGGCTGTTCACAGAGTGCTGTGTTCAAGCATATCAATGGAAAGTTTAGTGGAATGACAAAATGTAGCAGGAGAAGATGCACCAGCAAAAGAGATGACCGTGGGCTTCAGCGGATTATCGGAGTGGAATGTGGCGGGAGTCACAGCTTCAAAAACCACCACATTCATACGCAACCGGGGGATGGACTACAACTGTCGGGTTCCTCCGGTCAAGCTACTTCTGAGCCTGAGCCAACGTAGGAAGCATCTCAACTGGGCCAAGGAGAAGTAGGACTGGACTGTTGGCCAGTGGTCCATGGTCCTCTTTTACGAAGAAAGTAAAGTGTGCCTTTCATTCGGGAATCAAGGTCCAAGGGTTTGGCGGAAGACGGGTGAAGAACAGAACCCAAGCTGCTTGAAATATCCATAGTCAGTCATGATTTAGGGTGGAATGTCCTGTGCAGGTGTTTTTAAACTCTGCTTTCTTAAATCCAAGGTCACCGCGACAGTCTACCAGAATGTTTTAAGAGGACTTCATGATTCCTTCTGCTGAGGATCTGTATGGAGATGCAGATTTAATCTTCCAGCAGGACCTGGCCCCTGCCCATACCGCCAGAAGCACCAAAACCTGGTTTGATGCCCATGTCATCACAGTGCTTGACTGGCCAGCCAGATCTAAACCCCATTGAGAATCGATGGGGTATTATCAAGAGGAAAATGAGGGGCACCAGACCCAAAATCAAAGAACTGACGGCAAGGATCAAGAAAATCTGGGCTTCCATAATTCCCAGGCAATGCCACAGACTCATTGCCTCAATGCCACAGTGCATCGAGGCAGTGATTAAAGTGAAGGGATTCCCAACCAAGTATTAACATATCATTTTGAAAGTACCATATTTTGATTGATTTAATGTGACCCTAATTTCTTTTTTCTTTTTTTTCAAAAACTGAGAAGTAAATGGTGATTTCTTCGCAATATTCTAATTTTTTGAATTCCTGATTTTATGGGTTTTATGAGCTGGAAACCCAAATTATGTAAATATAAACAAATACCTGAAATTGTTTAAATTGTGGGCCCTGAATCTAAAATCTATGAAAGTTTAACGTTATTAATGGAATTGTGAAAATAAATGAACTTTTCCATGATATTCAAGACTCCAAATTGCCCGTAGGTGTGATTGTGAGTGCAAATGGTTGTTTGTTTCGTGTGCCCTGCGATTGGCTGGCGACCGGTTCACGGTGTACCCCGCCTCCTGCCTGATGATAGCTGGGATAGGCTCCAACACGCCCGTGACCCTAGTGAGGATAAGCGGTAAAGGAAATGGATGGATGATATTAAATTTTTTTGGAAAGGGTCTGTATGTGTATGGGTGGATGGATAAAGTGGTCAAAAAATGTAAAACATTTTGCAAACAATTGCTAAGTCGTTAACACTGACAGTGCTTTTGAAAGCTAGCTTGTCTCTGTTCGCAGGCATGTTGTTAGTGTAAGCAGTGCATGTCAGCGTGGAGGAGCCTCACAAAATATAAATTAAAATAATAATAATAATGGTCCTGACAAATGTGAATTAATCAATAAAATCGATTAATCGCTCGGCCCTAATGCTAACTGGCAAACACTATTACAAGCGACCTGCCGTGCCACTTCACAGGGTGGTTACAACTTGACGTCCATCTCCGACTCCATGGCGATGTGCACAAGTGTGTTGCTTGGCGACCCTCCTCCTTTCCTGGCGATGCCCCTCCTCCCGCCTCACCACGCCGCAGTGGCAGCCATCAATGAGGTCATCCGCTTCCACGCCCCTTACTGGAAGTCGCTGAGGATAAAAAGTGAGTATGGGAGTCCTGCATGTGTTGCTAGTGTGTCTCCAACCTTGGTTTACATAGAGCTATACTGCTTGATTTTACTCTAATATTGGATAGACTAGGGAGCAGAGCCTTGAGTTCAGAAAACAAGCAAGTACATGAGACAATAAAAGCTTTTTTGTGGCGCATGGACACATGGTCAAACAGAAATAACCAGCTCTCCCACATCCAGAACTTAGCCTAACATTATTTTAACATTACTATCAGAAGTGAATTGAATAGAATAGAACAGAACTTTATAATCACTCACAATAGTAATGAAGATCAGTAATAATGCCCATCCTGCAGCTCTGCTTACCTTTGAGCTGTAACATGATAGTGCTTCGGTCGCTGTGTCAAAGTGATTGTCTGAGAACCTCGGTGTGGGGGTGACTGTTATGTAGTTGGTTCATTAAAATATATTTATTATTATTTATCTCCTAATATAACTGATTAATTGAGCTATTGTAAATGATGAAATAAATATTTTTAAAATAAACAATTTTATTATTTTTTGAATTTTTTTATACATCGTCTAGAAATGAGCTGGCCCATGTGTCTTGTTTTCAAAATCAAATGTGGCCAAATGAGCTGGCCATGTGTCTGTTTTGCGCACAAAGGGTCCCGAGCCTTTGTTTAACTTTGCTTTTGATCTTAGTCCCAGAGGCCGTGCGAGCAGCCGTAAATTCCCCAGGCGCTCAACGGAGAGGCAGTGGCAAAGGGAAAGGCAGGAGGTCAAGACAGAGTGGTCCAGACAAACCGACACTGCCCACTATGGGAATGGAGCACACAGCAGTAATACCACAAACACTAAAACACCCATCATATATATACAGATAGTGGTACTGTAAGTGTTGACATTGTTTTTGTTGTATGGGCCAATCAGGCGGACCACAGTTTGGATCAGCTCACTCGGGGATTGGCCAGTTTGGACATCAGTCAAAGCACACACTGCCCCGAAGTGGAAGCGGCGTCAGGTGAAGTGACATCAGAGAAGAGCCAATCGAGGGCAAGGTCAAATGAAGTTACACCTGAGCAGACCCAATCACCAGAGAGCTCGCAGCCTCCAGTGAGTTCTCGGCTTCACGGGCTACAACTGTCTTCAGATTAATGTTGCCATGACAACAAGCAGCCAGCATGACATTGTCGGTAATTTGTCGCCCTAGGTCAGGGGTGGTCAAACATGGGCCACATTTGGTTTTTAAAACATGAAGATGGGCCAGGTCAATCGTAGATAAGGTTAAAAAAAAGAACGTTGAAAAAAGGCGTATGTGAAATCGAAAAGCCCTCCATCCTTTTTTTTTTTTTATCCCGCTTAACCTAATTAGGGTCACAGGCGAGCTGGAACCTATCCCAGCTAATTTTGGATGAGAGGCAATGTACACCATAGACTGGTCAACAGTCAATCTTAAGGGTTTCTTATATTTTGTTTCTCGATCATTCCAGTAATTTAGTGTTTATTACGGAGCAGATTGATTGGGACTATATAAAAAAAAAAAAAAAGGGGGGGAGGAGCATGGGAATGTGATTCTGTAAAGTCTTGGCTCGGGATTAGGATCATTCTCTGTGGGAGTGGGATTTTTTTCAAACATTTGGGATTGCATGGGATTTTTCTTCAAACATTTGGGATTGGGCGGGATTTTCTTAAACACTCTGGATTTGATGGGATTTTTTTAAATTTGGGATTAGGAGGGAGTGGGATCGATCTGTCTGGGAGTAGGAGTGAGCAGGGTTTCTTTTTTAAACACTTATTCGGGATTGGGAGGAATTGGGAGTCAAAATCCACTCCAGTGTCAACCTCTAGTATACAGGTAAATTTAGGTCAACTTTAAAACTTCTCAAACATTTTTACATTTATTTACAATATTTTTTTACATGACTGGGTGTTTTCAGGCCATGAAAAAAATTACTTCAAATTAACAGACAAACGGCTTTAACGGACAAACCCTCCCCCTATTAGTCTATTCAATCGAGGTGCTACTGTATTTAACTAAAAATAAATTATTTTTATTTTTGTAAAATAATTTTTAAAAAGTTTTACATTTGTAATTAATCAACCAGTTATGTAATTAACAATTGAAATAAGTTTATTTTAATGAAAATAAGCACATAGACATCTAATAGATTTAAAAATAAATGAAATCATAATATATGCAGTTTATTTAATTATTTATGATTTAATTATAATTAACTGATTATGTACCTAAAAATTGTCAATTTTACTCATTTTTAATTTCTTACTAAATTAATCAACCAATTTCTGATAAGAGTAATGACTAAAAATAAATACATACATACATGAACAGATACATTTTAATACAATTTTAGGGAAAAATATTAAATTAGTGCAACAAATATTACAGGACTTTTAATAATGTAAATACTTGGTGAGCTGGATTAAAGAACAGAGCGCCCCCAGGCTGGATTTGCCCACCTCTGCTCTAGGTGCATATACAGTGTCATGAAAATGAATTTGGCCCTTTCTCAAATTCTTTTTTTTTTTTTTTTTTTTTTCATTTTCCCCACTTTTTGGTTAAAACATACATGCAAATCAGTCGCCTCTCGGCGAAATTCGCCGTTTCGAACTCAAAATAGGCCATTTACGTGAATCGTATAGATCCGATGAGTTTTTCCTGGGCGGGGGGAGGGTCGCCAACACTGTCGCTGACATCATAGGCTGTTTTGTACTCCTTGAACACTGGTAGCGAGAGCCATTACACACATCCACCATCCACACACACATGTAATTTCTGAATATTACTCCGCGGTGGACTAATATGGCAGCACATTGGCCTGAGGTTCCGCCTGTGTGCTCGGGACCTGCTTGGATAAATCACAGGAGTTGACGAGACCAGAAAAAAACACTTACGCCGCTTCTGCTGTGAAGAAGCAACGGTACTTTTACTCCGTTACAATGATCTAAATGTCGCTCGCTACTTTTATTGATCAGTTATTGTTAATTTATCAACTATTTTGTGCGCGACACTACGACTTTGACTTCCGCATCAGACGCTGTTTGCGCCAATCTAATTTAAGTGTGACGTTTAAGTCGAATCAATCAAACGACACAGGAAAGTCACATGACCACACAAAGTTTTCTACTGGGTTTCCCAAGCATAGGTATTAACACTAGATAAACCAGCCCCGCTGATCGTTGTGCCTTCGTGGCGGCCATGTTGGGAAGGTTATCGTTACCATGAAGACAATGGCGCGCTACTCGGGTTTACATTTAGACGAACAAAAACAACAGCTTTCATGTATTGCAGTATTTGTCTGGCACTGTCTGCCCAAACGTGGATATTTCAGCTCACTTATAACTTTAAAAAACACTATGCAGTAATTTGCAGGTGGTGTTGTAGTTTTGACCCCTGCACACACACACACAGACACAGGCACAGCAACATCAGAATTTGCACATTCACATTTTATTTTGCAATTTTTTTTTCTTGATGTTCATGGTGTGGTTAAAACAAATCTGAAGTTACTCACTATTTACTCTGTACTTGAGTAATTACTTCACTGTGTACTTTTTACTCTTACTAAAGTAATTTTTTGATGGCCTACTTTTTACTTTTACTTGAGTCACATTATTGTGAAGTAACAGTACTCTTACTTGAGTACAATATTTGGCTACTCTACCCACCTCTGGAGCGGACATCCTCTATTGCTACTCTTATGTTTCAACAACATTTTTGCTCATCAGATCATCCATTGTCGTATTTGTTGCACTGTTTTTGTGTATTTTCGCATTGAGGTGCTGCGGGTCGTGGTCCTGGTTGTGGTCGCAGCGGAATCACGAAGCACATGTCGGCGACAAGAGTTAATCCACTAGCACATCTTGCATTAATTAGGAAAAATTCAAGATCAACGAATCCATGGTAAGTGGAGGAAGCAGGAAAACGACCTTCGCCAAGTCAAGAAGACGAAGCTGAGTTTCCGCGGAAACAAGGCAAGGTGGCCCGATTTGGAAGACCAACTCGAGCAATGGATTAATGATCAAAGAACAGCCGGGAGAAGCGTCTCTACAGTCACCTTTCGACTGAGGACAATAACTCGGAGCTTGCCATCATTCCAGGAGGCTTGACTAGGGAACTCCAACCGCCGTTGTTGTCCGACAACAGACAGTCAATTGACAGAGAATACTTTTGAGACATAAAAACATAAAAACACAGTCACTGAGAAATAAAAGGTTACCAGTAATGTGGTAATGCCGATACTTTTTTTTTTTTTTTGACAATTGTGCAAATGAGTCCTCTCGCAATTTAGAGCAGTTTGAAAATAACTTATAGAACAGTAGTCTGGTACCGTGACCATTGTGCAAATGGCGCAGAGACTTCTCAAGCACAGGAGTGGCCAGTATTGGTCAACAACAGATATGCAAGTAGTGCAGAGTGGCGAGACTACGACAGTGAGTGCACGAATAATGTATAATTGGCCCGACAGAGATGTGACAAAAGTCTCAAGACACAGTTGGCAGCATGTTACAGTGGAATTGTAAATTAACTGTTTAAGAAGTTAATGGAAAGACGGAAGAAGCTGTTGGAATGTCTGCTGGTTTTAGTTTGCATTGTTCGATAGCGCCTTCCTGAAGGAAGGAGCTGGAAGAGGTAGTGACCAGCATGTGGAGGGTCCAAGAGGATTTTGCATGGTTTTGTCTTAGTTCTGGCAGTGTGCAAATCCTCAAGGGTAGGTAGTGGGGTACTGACATTTTTTTCAGCGGTTTTGATTGTCCGTTGCAGTCAGAGTTTGTCCTTTTTTGTGCCAGCACCAAACCAGACTGTGCTGGATGAACACAGGACTGATTCAATGACTGCTGTGTAGAAATGCCTCAACAGCTTCTATGGCAGGCCGTGCTTCCTCAGAAGCCGCAGGAAGTACATCTCTGCTGGGCCTTTTTGAGGATGGAGCTGATGTTGGTCTCCCACTTCAGGTCCTAAGAGAGTGTAGTTCCCTGGAACTTGAAGGTCTCGGCGGTTGACACAGGGCAGTTGAATGGCGTGAGGGGCAGCTGTGGTGAAGGATCCCTCCTGAAGTCCACGATCATCTCTACAGTCTTGAGCATGTTATTCATTCAGAAAAAAAAAAACTATTCAAAACTACCTTGCCCTGTGTGAAATTGTATTTGGCTCCTTTATTAAATATATGAATCAACTGTGGCTCATCACATCTTTTGGAAAGCTGAGTTAATTTTGACTGACCACACACAAGCCTGATTACCTCCAGGCCTGTTCAATCAAGAAATCACTTAACCTGTTGGTCAAAATTAAATTGGTCAAAAGATCTCAAAAAGCTGCAACAAAATGCCACGGTCCAAAGAAATTCAATGTATGTTAATTCTATGAGTCGTAGGACTCCTGGGAACCACGGTAAGAGACCATTCACAAATGGAAAAAACATGGAACATTGGTGAACCTTCCAAGCAGTCGCCAGTCTACAAACATTACCCCAAGAGTAAAGCAACAACTCATCCAGGAAGGTCACAAAGGAACCCAGGAAAACATCAAAAGAACTGCAGGCCTCCCTTTCCTCAGTTAAGGTCAGTGTTCAGTGACTCAACAATAAGGCAGAGACTGGGCGAAAATGTTATGCATGGCAGAGTTCCAAAATGAAAACCACTGCTGACCAAAAAGAACAAACGGTTGTCTCATTTTAGGAAAGAAAAAAAATCATCTGAATTATTATAAGAATTTTGGGAGAATATTCTAGTTAAAAATTGAAGGTGTTTTGTTACATCTGGCGTAACTGTAACACCGCATTTCAGAAAAAGATGATCATACTAACAGTCAAATGTGGTGTTTGTTTGATGGTCTGGGGGTGCTTTGCTCCTTCAGGACCTGGACAATTTGCTGTGATTGATGGAACTATGAATTCTGCTCTTTACCAGAAAATCTTGTAGGACAATTTTCAGCCATCAGTTCATGACCTCAGGATAAAGCGCACATGGGTTCTGCAGCAGGACAATTACCCAAAACACACCAGCAAGTCAACTTCTGAATTGTTTTAAAAAGACAATTGTGGCCTAATCAAAGGAATCCAATTGAAATGCTGTGGCATGACATTAAAAAGGCCGTTCATGCTCCAAAACCCTCCAGTGTTGCTGAATTCAAACAATTATGCAAGCAAAAGTGCGCCAAAATATCTCCACAGAGATGTGAAAGACTCACTGCCAGTTATAGAGAGTGCTTGATTTCAGTTGTTACTGCTAAGGGTGGCCCATCTGCTTTAGGTTTAGGGGCAATTACTTTTTCACTCAGGGCCAGGTAGCTTTGAATAGTTTTGTTTGTTTCATAAATACGCTGTAAATAAAAATTGCATTAATGCTTACTTGGGTTAGTGTTGTCTGAATTAACATTTGTTTAATTAGCTTAAACATTAACATGGGAAAACTGCAACAACAAAAAACAAAAAAGACTTAGAGAAGGGGACAAATGTATTTTCACCTCAACTTGATGGAGTTGATGTGGCCCTTCCTTTCTTACTGCCGAAGTTGTATCTCGTTATCACGCTCAGGTTGTCATTGTCGCTGCACAAGCAGTCGTTGATCTCGGAGATGAGCCGGAGCCGGCAGGAGCGTGTGGTTGGTCCAAGCCTGAAGAAACACTGGAACTGACATGTGGAGTTCAGATGGTGAGTCATGACTTTATTACTGCTCTGGAATTTCCTAAAGAGATTACCTTCTTATGTGTGTGTGTGCGTGTGTGTGTGCGTGTGTGTGTGTGTGTGTGTGTATGCGTGTGTATGCGGGGCGGGTCCTCAGGCCCCCATGTACGTGGTGGACCCTCTTTCCTGGTGTCCTCACCTGGAAGCCGTCAAGCCCCTACCCCCATCCGGTATCGATGTCTTCCTGCCCTGTCACGACTGTGGCTCGGAGGTGGAGAACTGGATCTGCCTCACCTGCTACAAGGTGACATCTACCTAGATGGATAGCTGAGTAGATGGATAGATAGATAGATAGATGGACAGATGAACAGACAGATAGAGAGACTAAATAAATATTTAATGGCATCGGAACAATCACTCAGTTATGATTTTGGACCGTTCTGAAGTTAACTCCTGACTTAATTAGATGTGATGGATGCATGGACAGACGAATAGATGGATAATAAAAATAGATAACAAAATGTAAAAAAAATATTGTATCAAATTGAACTATTTTGCAACTTTAAAAATAAATTGGTTGATTAATTGTTATTTCAATAATTATAAATAATAAAATGTATAAATGGTGGCACGGTGGATGGCTGCATAGGACGTCTGCCTTAAGGTTATGAAGACCCGGGTTCAAATTCGACCAGCCTGTGTTGAGTTTGCATGTTCTCCACATGCCTGCGTGTTTTTTCTCCGGGTACTCCGGTTTCCTCCCATACCCCAAAAACATGCATGGTAGGTTCATTGAAGACTCTAAATTGCCCGTAGGTGTGAATGTGATACGAATTGTTGTTTGTTTATATATATAGCCTGCCTCTCGCCAGAGTAAGCTGGAATAGGCTCCAGCACACCCGCAACCCTAGTGAGGATAAGCGGTTCAGAAAATGGATGGATGAAAACATATAAATGAGAACATTTTTATTTTTAAAATAAACTAATTTGGTCCCCGGAATCAGGTGGCGTGTGGCCGCTATGTCAACGAGCACATGTTGACACATGGCGCGACGTCCCATCATCCCATGGTGCTGAGCTTCTGCGATCTCTCTGTGTGGTGCTACGCGTGTGAGGCCTACGTACACAACCAGGTGACGTCCCACCACCGCCGACTCTACTGATTGATTAACCGTTTAGTTTGAACATGCATAAAAACTAAGAAATTAATAGTCGACATCATCTCCCTATACCCACATACCGTGTGCAGCATATTTTTATACGTTCTTTTTACTGGTTTATGTTTTGCTATTGCTTTAATTGCAAAAAATATTGTTATTAGCCTTGTCCATAAGTAAGGCTGTTTGAGTTACAAGATACAATAACTGTGACCTCATTGGTGCGTGCAGGCCGTGTTTGAGGCAAAGAACGCAGCCCACAGCGCCAAGTTTGGAGAGGAAATCCCACCCTGGAGTTAGGAGGAGGACAAGGATGACAAGATGATCATGAAGAGCGCTCAGACTTTTTATACATTTACATCATTGCTACAGTGACCCCTCGTTGATTGCGGTGGATACGTTCCAGACCCACCCGCGATAGGTGGAAAAAAGCAATATGGAGCGACCCTATAATTCTTTTGTGGTTTTACTCCTCCCAAATACTTTAAACACCCTTAAAATTGTTTAAACATACTTTTTAAATACTTAAAAAGTGTGTACCTGTTCTCACTCACAAAGAAATGCAAGATAACATCATTTTGAGGAAACGAAGAGAAGACTCGCTCTCCAAGAGGCTTAGTTGTTAGTTGCTTCAAGCTGTTAATTTGTCACTCCCAGTTAAAGTTGACTGTACAAAGAGAATTACACATTGTATGTTTAAACAGCAAAATGTTCAACCAAAACCATATAATTTCTTCTAATGAACATTCACTATCTTAATGCTAATATATAATCCAAAATACCATAGACGGGTTAATGTAAATTAAAATAGATGATGTGGTGTTTCTAAACCTTCAAACAATTGCTGCTTAAACACACACGGAGCAGCAACACATAAGCAGAGCATACAGCATGAATCATTGGCATGTATTCTCTTTGCGCTGAGGGAACAACGACTCCTAATGGAGCTTAGTAGGGGACGTTCTCTGCCTCTTGCTCTAAATTATGCTGCAGCTCTTCCAGTAGTCTTCGGTGACTTGCTTGTATACTGTAAATACCATTTTAAAAAATAATCCACGATATGATGGGGGGGCGCAAAAGATGAACCGCTACACAGCGGGGGCTCACTCTATATATGCCTTTTACCCAGTGGGAACTGTCGACTTTAATAAGATATTGAGGTTGCCATGGGGCGGCACGGTGGACGACTGGTTAGAGCGTCAGCCTCACAGTTCTGAGGACCCGGGTTCAATCCCTGGCCCCGCCTGTGTGGAGTTTGCATGTTCTCCCCGTGCCTGCGTGGGTTTTCTCCGGGTACTCCGGTTTCCTCCCACATCCCCATAACATGCATTAATTGGATACTCTAAATTGCCTGTAGGCATGACTGTGAGTGCGAATGGTTGTTTGTTTGTATGTGCCCTGCGATTGGCTGGCAACCAGTTCAGGGTGTACCCCGCCTCCTGCCCAATGACAGCTGGGATAGGCTCCAGCACGCCCGCGACCCTAGTGAGGAGAAGCGGCTCAGAAAATGGATGGATGGATGGAGGTTGCCATGGCAATATGCGGAGGCCTGTTTGTTGTGCAATAATGTTTCTGTACAAACATTTTTAAAAAGTCCTGTTTTTAAAGTCAAATGTCCTTTTTCCAGACAAAGTGTGTTTGGCAATCAAAGAAAGTGGTCGTGATTCCGCGTAGAGCATTCAGGTTATTCTCATTAGGATCACAAATGGACAAAAATTAACTTGTCGCCAGTAGAAGAGAAAAGGAAGACAATGTATTTATTTATGTATTCCTTTATTTCATTAAATAATTGGAGAATTGATTTCGTGTAACGATTATAGTAAAAAAAAAAAAAATTATTATTTTATATGTGCCCTGCGATTGGCTGGCGACCAGTTCAGGGTGTAGCCCGCCAACCGCCCGAAGATAGCTGAGATAGGATGGATGGGCTGATTAATGATCATTGATACAATTACAACGAGTTATGATTTCATACTACATTAAACTTACATCTGTCCATTTTCTGTACCGCTTATACCTCACGAGGGCCGTGGGTGTGCTGGCGCCCATCCCATCTGAATCTGGGTGAGAGGCGGGGTACATCATAAACTGGTCACCAGCCAATCGCAGGGCACATATAAATAAACAGCCATTCGCACTCACTTTCACACCTACGGACAATTTTGAGTCCTCTATCAATCGACCATGCATGTTTTTGGATGTGGGAAGAAACCGGAGTAACCCGGATAAAACCCACGCAGGCACGGTGAGAACATGCAAAGTCAACACAGGCGTAGCCGGGATTTGAACCCCAGTCCTCAGAACTGTGAGGCAGATGTGCTAACCAATCGCCCACCCTGCCGTCAAACCTAAAGTTGAATTATTTTCTCTCATCAATGAGCTGGCCCATGTGTGTAAAAATCCGTTTGCGAAGTACTCGTTTAAACAAATGTGCCATTTAATCAAGATTGTTAATGTATTATTTTGAATAAAGAACGCAACGAAGGTGAATTAATTTCCTATTAAAATATTAAATGAATCGCACGGCATCGATGGAGCTCCTTGTTCTGCCAGCGGGCGTCGCTGTTTTGGAACTTCATCTTCGTGGGTGCACGGGCTGGCGGGTACGCGCGCTCTTGGACACGGCGGGCAAGCGCCTACGTCGTCACTCGGTCCGCGTGCGTGCGTGCTTGCGTGCGAAGGTGCTGCAGGTTGGTTTTCGTTGCTTCCTCTTTTCCTGGCAAAAATGATTGACGGTGGCGAAAGTGGGGATAACGTGACTCGAGACTGGCGATGCTGATTTCGGCGCATAAATGTCACGCGCGTGGAAAATCTGGCAAGAGCATTCCTACGCGAAGCGCGTTGAAGAGATGTCATCTTTATTTTTGTCATGAGGGCCGGCAAGGTGCGCTGGTGGTTTGCACGTCTGCCTCACAATCGTGAGCTTCGAGGTTCGAATCTGAGCTCAACGCGAGAGCTGTGGAGTTTACGTGTTATGCCCGCGCTTCCGTGGGGTTTCTTCCCCACGTCCCCAAAAAAAAAACAACGTTAACACGTTAGCTTCATTGGAACTTGTCAATGGTGTCGATGCGAGTGTGGATGCTTGCCTGTCTGTATGTGCCCTGACATTGCCTGGGGTCAACCATTGGGTGGTGACCAGTCCATTTAATGCCTATATGTGCCCTGAGTGTGACACAGGCTGGCGACCAGTCGATTGTTGGGTGGCATCCCCCGCTATGCGGAGGGCTTTGCGGGTGAGGCGGGTGCTGTAAATGTCCTGCAGGGAGGGAAGAGAGGTTCCGATGATCTTCTCAGCTGCCCTCACTATGCGGCGGAGTGTCTTGCGGCAGGATGCGCTGCAGGCTCCGTACCACACAGTGATGCAGTTGGTCAAGATGCTCTCTCTGGTCCCTCTGTAGAACGAGCACATGATGGGGGTCGGGGCTCCGGCTCTTCTCAGCTTGCACAGGAAGTAGAGACGCTGGTGAGCTTTCTTGGCCAGTGATGAGGTGTTGCTGGTCCAGGAAAGGTCCTCGGCGATGTGCACTCCCAGGAACTTGGTGCTGCGCGCCCTCTCCACTGCAGCACCGTTGATGTTCAGGGGAGCGTGCTGGGAGTGCGCTCCCCTGAAGTCCACAACAATCTTTGTTTTTTTCCACGTTCAGGGAGAGATTGGTGTCCATGCACCACCCAGCCAGGCGGCTCACCTCACTCCTGTAGTCGGTCTCGTCCCCGTTGCTGATCAGACCCACCACAGTTGTGTCGTCTGCAAACTTGATAAAGCGGTCGGAGCTGTATGTCGGTGTGCAGTCATAGGTCAGCAGGGTTAAGAGGAGGGGGCTCAACACACAACCTTGAGGCCCCCCATGTTCAGAGTGATGGTGTTGGATGTGTTGCTGCCAAACCGTACTGCCTGTCAAAAAGTCCAGCAGCAACTTGCACATCGAAGTGTTGAGCCCCAGCTGGTCCAGTTTGTAGATCAGTTGTAACTGGTTGGGCCATCCTCACCAGCAACAATTGAAATCAAAAGTTTTCTATGTCTGGCAATGAGTCTTTCACATTTGTGGAGATATTTTGGCCCACTCTTCCTTGCAGAATTGTTTGAAGTCAGCACCACTGGAGAGTTTTCGAGCATGACCGGGCTGTTTAAGGCCATGCCACTGCATTTCAATTGGATTCCAACAGATTTTGAGCCAGCCACTCCAAAACCATTGGGCTCTTTTTCAGCTATTCAGAAGTTGACTTGTTGGTGTGCTTTAGATCGTTCTTCTGCTGCAAAACCCAAGTGCGCTTCATCTTGAGGTCACAAACTGATAGCCGAACATTCTCCTTCAGGATACTCTGGTAATGAGCAGAATGCATGGTTCCTTTAATCACAGTCTTCCAGGTCCTTAGGAGCAAAGCAGTCTCAGACCTTCACACTACCACCTCGTTTGACTGTTGGTATGATGTTCTTTTTCTGAAATGTTGTGTTACATTTACGTTAGGTGTGACAAAACATACGCCTCTTGAGTCTTGGGAATCTTTTTCTTTTTTTGCAAAAGTAAGATGAGCATTTAGTAAGACAAGCCACTGACCTAAACTGAGGCAAGGGGGGCATGCAGTTCGTTAGAAGTTGTCCTGAGTTCCTCTGTGGCCTTCTGTGTGGTCAGTGAAAATGAACCAAACAATGTGATTAACCACAGTTAATTCATGATTTAACATTCCTTTTTCACACGGGGCCAGATAGTTCTGAATGTTTTTTTTTTTGTTAATAATTAAAATCCCCCTTTTAAAAACATTTTACGTTTACTCAGGTTATCTTTGTCTGATATTGCCATTTGTTTGATGATCTTAAACATTAAAGTGGATAAACGATGCAAACGTCTTTGAGAAGGGGGCCAATACATTTTCACGTGTTCTGTGATTTCTTTTTTACTACCTTCTCCAGTGCCTGCAGTCATGGCAGCAGCGGCGGCGCCTGGCCTGAGCGACCTGTCCCGTCTGTACCAGACCGAGTTTGTTCGTAGCGCCCGCGCAGTGGGCGTACTGTGGGCCGTGTGCACGTTGTGCTTCGCCGTCATCCAGGTAGTCATCCTGGTGCAGCCGTCGTGGATCGGAACCGCTGACATCCACCACCCGGGGACGGGGCCGGCGCCACCCAGCGGCACCCTGGGATTATTTGAGGTGATTACAAACATTTTTGATTTGGGAAAGAATGCGCTGCGTTCCCAATACATTCAGAAATCTAAGTTATGAAGATTTTGAAATCATGTTAAAGGTCCCATATTTTACCAGACCAACATTTCTAGTATTTGGGAGTCATATTGTCTCTATGGTGCCTCAGTTAAATGTGAAATATGAATTAATATCGTCCACGCATTACTGAGTTCGAGACATTTTTCTGCTGAGAGCCCTGCAATCGAGCTTATCTACGTCACTAGCGAAAATCTCCGCCTACCTCTCTGCTCCCGAGGCAGCGCTGTCAACATAACAAGCACGTGTGATCTCACAAGGGGGTCTTCTACACGGGGGCAACCAATCAGAGGAAAGTTGGCGGTCTTAGCCAAATATGGACAAAGCGGATACAAAACTGGGTCAAACAGAAGTAGCATTGAGCAAATGAGCCATGAGCGGGGAGAGGCTACAAGGACGTCTTTACGTGAAACGGGTCTTTGATGCAAAAAAGATTGAAGACTGCTGACCGAGAGAACTGTGCCAAATCAGCTGATTGTGCGGTCCCACGCTGTAAGAGCCATATTCTGCCGTGTGCGTAACTCATAAAAGACTTTCTGGCTGCGCACATTCTCCCGCCAACTCAAATCTGTCATTGACGCACCCTTGTGCCAGCTATGCACCCTGGGTGGACCAACCCTGAAATGTGGGTGTTCTCTGTCAAATGTAGCCATGCACGCATTCTCCTGTGGACTGAAGCACTTTGCCTCCTCCGCACGCCGGAGGCTGTTTTCAGTCTAGCGCCCCATGAAGGTGATGCATCATACTGCACATTTGGATTCATTTTACTCCTCCGATGGCCCAGTGACGGCCCTCGTGCTAACAGTGCGGGACACATCTGGCTAATCCATCCACATGTCATATCAAATTGATTGCGGAAAAATATCAGCACCAAGTGACTCTCGTACCTGTGAGGAGCTTTTCAGCTTCAAACATGCTGTTGCGGCTTTGTTTGTCTGAAAGCGCCGCTCACAACAACTAGTCATCGTGATGGTGCAATGGTGAGTTACAGTTGAATCATTTGTTTTTATTTGACCTATGTCGGTTATAATATACGTTTACGTGACTGGCCCATGGTCTGTGATGCAATGCCGGTTGCAGGGCACCGCTGATAAACAACGGCTGGCTCACCCATTTTTCTACGACGGCCCTCTAAGTAGGGCTGGGTGAGCTGGCAAAATAAAAAAAGATCATGATTAATTTTTGCATTATCATCTTATCTCGATTATTGTCACGATTTTCTTATATAGTGCCGTGAAATGAATTGCCCCACTTCTCAAATTCTTATATTTTTGCAGTTTCCCCACTTTAATGTTTAAGATCATCAAACAAATGCAAATATCAGACAAATATAACCCAAGTTAACTTAAAATGCTGTTTTTAAATGGTTATTTCGTTTATTAAGGAAAAAAACGACTCAAAGTTACTTGGCCCTGTGTGAAAAAGTAATAACTGGTTGGGCCATTTTCTATAACTGGCAAAGACTTTTATCTCTGTAGAGATATTTTGGCCCACTCTTCTTTGCAGAATTGTTTCAATTTAGCAAAAATGGAGAGCTTTCAAGCATGAAGGGCCTTTTTCAGGCCATGCCACTGCATTCCATCCATCCATCCATCCATCCATCCATTCTCTTCACCGCTTCTCCTCACGCGGGTCGCGGGCTGCTGGAGCCTATCCCAGCTATATCCTGAACCGGTCACCAGCCAATCACAGGGCACATAGAAAGAAACAATCATTCACGCTCACATTCATACCTACGGGCAATTTAGAGTTTCCAATTAAGCTACCGTGCGTGTTTTTGGGATGTGGGAGGAAACTGGAGTGCCCAGAGAAAACCCAGGCAGGCACGGGGAGAACATGCAAACTCCACACAGTCGGGGCCCGGGATTTGAATCCCGGTCCCCAGAACTGTGAGGCAGATGTGCGAACCAGTCGTCCACCATTTCCATCAGATTCAATTCACTCCGAAACCTTCATTTGTCCTTTTTGACTTGCTCGTGTTTTTTGGATTGTTATCCTGCTCTTCAGGAAAAGTTGTGATTAGTCACAATTCATTCATGTTTTAACAAGGGGGATAATTACTTTTTCACCCAGGGCCAGGTAACTGGATAGTTTTTTTTTCCCTTAATAAATGAAGTCACCATTTAACAACAGCATTTTGAGTTCACTTGGGTTATATTTGTCTGCTCTTTATTTGTTTGATCATTCTAAACATTAAAGTGGGGAAACTATGCAAAAATATTAGAATTGGAGAAGGGGGACAATACTTTTTCACTGAACTGGATTGCGTTTACACTTTTTGAAATAGCCACTTTCAACGCATCTGTACTGAAAACTAAAGAAGCTAGACAGTACTTCAACATTTTATTAACGCCTTTTGTTAGCAACACTCCTCACTGTCAATATTTACAATAGTTAAGCCCAAGATGATATACGCATACGCAGCAAATAAGGCAAGTAAAATAAATATAGAAAAATGTAAGAACAATTTTCAAACAGCAGTGCACTAGTTTGAAGTTCTGAGCATTTTTGAAGGTACAAGACACAAAATAACAAACTGCCCCCTTGGGGATAATGACCACACCTTAGATCGTATACATTATCACTCTCCAGTTATGATGCTACAGACCCTGTTAGCAGTATTGCTACTCTAAAATGTGCATCATTTAATAACAATAGAGATTAGCAAGTTTTGCCATTTTACTAACCACCAGAATAATGATGACACGATTGATTGTTGCTTTTGGTCTGGCGACCTCAGCGCTGGCAGTGGCTAACTGCTAATGCTACGTGTGCTGTGCTGTGCTGTGCTGTGCTGTGCTGTGAGCGACAGGCTGTACTGAAACCGCTCGCATTTCTATCACTTGTGTGTTTATGTTGATGTGTTCTGTGTTTCACTGCGTTATTTGCCTTACCGCTGTACAACTATACTGATGATGTACAAAGGCTTCTTTACTGTGCTATATATTTTCCTTAATCCTTGCTATGTATTTTAACAGTTGATGGAGTGCTTGTTCATTCTCTGCTCTTATTTTTTTCTGTGCATGTTTGGAGTGCCAAATTGTCTAATTGAACTTTGGACTTAATTAACTACAACTAATTAGCATAATTATTTGAGGTGCAACGATTGATTGATTCATCCACTCATCGATTATCAAATTAATCTATTTTGATATTCGATTCATCGTATAGTGACATTAACATGAAATTGGCCAAGTCCTTAGAATTTCTGCCTCTCAACAGTAAACATTGTCAGATTTGTGTCGTCCTCCATGAAAGCAGACTGATTATCTAAAAACAGTCATCAACATTTTTCCCTATTTTCTGACATGGTACAGACCATTTGAGTAACTGAGTCATCATCAATTTATGTTTATGTCGATTCGAAATATTGTTCTCTTTTTGAATAAAGGGATCGATACGATTAATCGAAAAAAAAAAACCACATTATTCCATTATAAAAATAAACGTAATGTTTTTTTTTTCTTTAGAAGAAAAAAATGAAGAGGAAAGTTTGAAAACTCTGATTCAACAAAATGGTCACACCTAAAACCTTGACCCCTCTGGACTTAGTAACAAGAAGCTGGCCAGAAATTGATGCATTTTAAAATAATTGAAGTCTCGTGCAAATCATCCATCCATTTTCAACACTGCTCATCCTGGTTAGGGTCACGGGGCGCTGGAGCCTATCCCAGCTGACTTCGGGCGAAAGGCGGACTACACCCTGAACTGGTCGCCAGTCCGTCGCAGGGCACATATAGACACGGACAACCATTCGCACTCACATTCACACCGTCACTGAGTGGGAACTGAACCCACGGTGCCCGCACCAAAGTCAGGCGAGTGTACCGTTACACCATCAGTGACCTGTTGTGTAAATCAATTCATCTTTAAGATTTTACACACATAACGACGTCAAGTTCATCCAGTGGGGTCGGTCGGGTTAAGAAAAAAATGAGAACCAGGCAACAACCTCTGGTGCTCCTTTTTGAGAACCGGACCAAGATTTTTATGTGCATCCCAGCCTATGTGTACCCTGACATTTATTGGCCACCAGTCCATTGTTTGTCTTTGTGCCTTGCTATTTGCAAGCCACCTGTCAATTTCTTCATCCCCGCCTCTCACTCAAAGTCAGCTGGGAGAGGCCCCAGCTCACCCCCGTCCCAATTAAGGACAAGCGCTATCGAAAAATGGATGGACGGATGTCCTTAATTTTTCGAGCACACTGTCCACGTCCACAACCGCGTCCTCTTCTATGCGTCCTCCCACGTCACATCAGGTGTGTCTGGAGTCAGACCGACCCATTCCAGATTGCCGCGGCCGTCTGTCCAGCCTGTCCCCTCTGCCGTCCTTCCAGTCGGTGGCGGTCTTGGTGGGCGTGTCCCTGTGGGCGGTGTGGACCAGCGTAGTCTGTCTCTGCCTGTTCCGATTCTGCAGCGCCGCCACCGTCTACAAGATCTGCGCCTGGCTGCAGCTCACAGCAGGTGGACGGGGCGGGGCTTCCTCGTTGGCTCTGGCGTCGAGTCATGTGACTTACTCCCATATCTGCTATCTTTCAGGGTTCTGCTTAGCATTGGCGTGCCTGCTGTTCCCCGACTCATGGGAGAGTCCGGAGATGAGAGTCCTGTGCGGCGACTCGGTAAGTGACTCACAACTCGGCCCAACGCGATGGAGACGTGGCAACGGTTGACAGCGGCACGCGTTTATGTGTGTCACACCCAGGTGGGCAGCTTCTCATCTGGGAACTGCTCGGTCCACTGGGCCTTTATCCTGGCCATCCTGGGCGTTTTGGATGCCGCCATCTTGGCCACGCTTGCGTTTGTGCTGGCTAACAGACAAGATGCCCTCCTACCGCCACTCGGCAAGGAAGGTGGGTGAGGAAGGAACATGGCGACAGGCAGGAAGAGACAACCTGACTTTGTGTGTGTGTGTGTGTGTGTGTGTTTGCGTGCGCGTGTGCAGTGACTACAGGATTGCTGATGTCAGCGTAGACACCATGTGACTCGTCTTCCTCCTCAACGCAAAACAATGATATCATCATCACTGTGACATCATCCTGATATCATGAAGACAAATCTATGTAGTATAGAAGATGGAGCTGTTGTTTATTTTTATTTTTATTTTTTTATCAGCTTCTTGTGTTGAACAACCACGTCACGTGTTTAGCTGTTAGCATAGTTAGCTCATTTCCTTTCCCAACCTTAATGGAAGGCGAGCTCCTTCACTTAACGTCGTTAGCCTCAGTCAAGTGCGGTACACACATATGGCTCATCGGGACAAATTTGAGCATTCCCCACCTCCCCTTGGTCAGCCCATACGATCAAAATAAGCAAATGCCCGATTGTGGGATGCCCTAAAAGGTAATCATGAGCCATTATCTTGTGGTGTGGTGTGTGATAGGAATCAATTTTGTGTCCATTAAGTCATTCACAACAAAAATGACAACCACTGCAATGAAGTTACCAGATAAACTAACCGTTAGCTTAGCTTTTCCTATTTCCAACAAATCAAGTTTTTTCATCCGTACCAAGTGTGCATTCCATTGAGTGGCAGAAGTCCCATTCACTTCCATATAATATTGGCTTAGAAAAACTTGTTATCGCCGTATGCAAGTTTGGGCCAGCTGATGCCAAGCAAAGCTAAGCAGCAAAGCTTCTGTACAACAGTGGCACCCTGGAATTGCCTTTAATATGAATTGATATGGACAAATGTCTCCCAAATCCATCCACTGGTCTGACTGAGGGGATATATTTGCTTGACAACTTTTAAATTCCGCATGCACAAAAGACTTCATGAACGTTTACAAGTCTCTTGACGCATAGAAGTGTTAAACAGTCAATTGTTAATTGGAAAATGTTCAGACGGCTAAACGTCTCCATACGTAACGTGTATTTGTAATTTGTATTGCATTAGAAATTTACATTTGAATTAGAAAATGACTTATGAAGCCCTAACTAGTTTGATTAAACATTTGCGTGTCTTATTGTTCCATAACTCTTGGACAGTACAGTACACCTGCGTGTCCTTGAAAATGTGCTCTAGACTGTTTTGACTACTCCCCAGATTCCTCTTCCTTTCTCCTCCTCCCCATGCACTCATTCCCATAAAGATAAGTTTGAGCTGTTGTGTGAGAATGTGATGTGAATTCCTCTCTCTCCTATATAACTTAATTGAAATTTTTTTTCTCTTCAGTGAGGGGTGACAATTTGTACATTTTAGTCTCTGCAACGATTTCTTTTTTTGTTTTTTAATAAAATCCACAAAGACAAGATTGCTTTCTTAAATATTACTTTTGAAACTATTAATGTAGGCAATTATAAGAAAAAAGAAAAATGACGAGGCACATCCATGATTTGAAATTTTGGCAATGCCGACCTGCGTGGCCGCACATAACGCACATCACAAACCGTCACCACGTGTTGGGGATTGGTGCCTGACCCCTGGCAGTAGCAAAGGTTGACTGTATTAGTATTTGTGCACGTGGTTAGTTGAGTGAAGTTGACACACGGTTAAAGTTTTGAACTTTATTATTACTTTTGATTACTTTGTGCCATGTAGGCATGCAAACTTGTGGTCACATGACAAGCTGGGATTAGCTGGAGTGCACAAACACAACACAGAGCTCCGAAAGACGTTCTCGTGGCACCACTTTGAACCTGAGCCCCCCCCCCCCCAAGAAAACAACACAAATAACATGACAACTTTAGGTGTGGCAGCTGTGAACGAGTTGTTACAATCCTGCCACTAAGTTGAAGCCATCAACCGGCAGAAGGCCCGATCATCGGATGTCTCTAAAAGATTATCCTGAGTGAATAATGTTGTGGGGCGTTCTAGTAAGAGCCATTCTTCCTCCCCAATCTTGTTAATGGCTAAATTGGGGCACACGTACAGGATACCAACGGACCGTGCACTTACTGTTACTGTGTTTACCCACTTCTGGTCGAAGATAGCAAAAGCCTATTTGTCCAATGTGTCTTAAAATGATGTCAAGCGATGATTCTGTCTTGTGGGGTGTGACATCATTAAGATGACATTTTTCACCCCTGAGCTTGTCAATGGCTAAAGAGGGGTAGACACATACCAATTTTCAGGGCTAATTTGAGCATTTTTACCCCCTTCCGATCAAAGTCGGCAAATGCCCGATTGGCAGATGTCTCTAAAGATGATTCCGAGTGATTATTGTGTGGTGTCGAGTGTTTTACGAGTCATTTCTCACCTCTGATCTTGCTCATGTTTAAAGCATGGTATACCTATTCCAATAATCGGGTCCAATTTGAGATTTTTTTTGTTTTTTTTTCTGAGCCAACTCAGCAAAGGCACTCTTGTCAGATATCTCTAAAGAGGATCCTCAGCAATGATTCTGTTTTATGGGGTGTCAAAAAAAAGTCCTTTTCCCTCAGCTGACCTTGTTAACGGCTAAAGTGGGTTACACACATACCGATAACCGGGCCTTACTTGGGGATTTTAACTCAGTTGTAATAAAAGTTGACCCTGTGATGAGGACACATTTCATGAATATGCATGTATTCACAACAATAAAGATGATTCTTCTCAAGACAACACCACTTCCTTCCTCCATTTCCTTTCTTTGCCTTCTACTTCCTCATGTAGTTGACAATCTGGTGAAGCAGCACATGGTTTAGGGCGGCTCTCCGGCGCCGGCCGCCATGTTGTCGCACGTTGGTGTTTGCCATAGTGTGAAGCTGCTGCCCTTCCTGCTCTTCCTCGCCCAGCCTCTTCACCCTGAGCAGCGGCTCATTGCTGCGCGACGGCAAGGTGTCGTCGCCAAGGGAACGGCGGCTTCTCCTGTAGACGGTTGTCGCAGGTTCCGTGACGGACACATCCCGTCTTGCGCGTCTACCAGAGGGAGCGTATTCAGGGCTGATGATTGGCAGCATCCTGGCAAGCAGACGTCTGAGGAGGTGGGACACCGTGATGAGAGAGTCGGCTGGCTCGCATTTCACTCACAAACGTGCGCTTACCTCACATCGTTGTCATCACCGTAGTCGTAATCATCGCCCCGGAATCGCTCAAGTATCATCCTCGCCGGCGGGGATCCACCTGCCTGCGGTTCCATCCTGCCAATCACACAAAATAATAACAAAATGAAAGACTAGACTCTGAAAATAGTCTGTAATGACTCTGTATAAAGTCTAACTTGTCTGAAAAAACTCAAACGAGTCCATAAGGATGCTTTACAAAGTCCTATTACTTTGAAAAGACACTCCAGGAAGTCCAAGTCGTCTGTAAAGACTCCTAAACTAGTCTGTAAATCCTCTTTAACAAGTCTGTAAAGAAGAAATTCCAACTCGTCTGTAAAGACTTTTCAACAAGTTTTAGAAAGTCAGACGAGACCATGGGTGTCAAACTCAAGGCCCGGGGGCCAGATGCGGCCCGCGAAAGCAAATCATGCTCGTCAATTTCCGTGATTTTTGCTCAAATCTGTACCAAAATCCAAAATTGTCATGATAATAAACAATAATGTTGAGATATTGCATTTTTCGGTTACCAAACCATGTTCCTACAGGAAGTTCAACAATACTTGAACAAACTATTATCCTTTTTTCTGATTTCAAAACTAGTTAACCCTCAATTTGTTGTGTAATGGTAATAATATCATTTGGTGATTAAACATTTATATGGTTTCACTGTTCTAATGGCCCTCTGAGGGAAATCATAACTACAATGTGTAGGATCGTCAAATGTTTTTTTAAATATCAGGTAAATTATAGCACAAGTGAACTTAAAATACTGTGCTTAAATGGTGATTTCGTTTATAAAGGGGAAAAAACTATTCAGTTACCTGGCCCTGTGTGAAAAAGTAATGGCCCCTAAACCTAACAACTGGTTGGGTCATTCTTTGTAGCAACAACTGAAATTAAGCATTTTTCTATAACTGACAATGAGTCTTTCACATCTCTGTGAAGATATTTTGGGCCTCTCTTCCTTACAGAATTGTTTGAATTTAGCAAAAATGGAGGGTTTTCAAACATGAATGGCCTTTTTAAGGTCATGCATTTCAATACCGGTCCATTCCAGGCCGACCTGGCCAAGCATCTTTTTTTTTTTTTTTTTTCCTTTTTTTTTAAAAAAAAAAATAGGATAATTCCTATATAATATCCAATACACACTGTTGTCTTTTAACAAAAGATAATTACAGACTACTATTCAACAAATACACGACGACTTATGGGGTTAGCCTTATGTTAACAAAGCCGACTGGTTAGCACGTCCCCCTCACAGTTCTGAGGTCCCGGGTTCAAATGCGGCCTCGCCCGTGTGGAGTTTGCATATTCTCCTTTTCCCTCCCACATTCCATAAACATGCATGATAGGTTAATTGAAGACTCTAAATGGTTCGTAGGTCTGAATGTGAGCGTGAATGACTGTGTGTTTTTATATGTGTCCTGCGATTGGCTGGCGACCAGTTCAGGGTGTACCCCGCCCCTCGCTTGAAGTCAGCCGGGGATAGACGCCAGCACGCCCGATACCCTAGTGAGGAGAAGTGGTTCAGACATTGGATGGTGAAACTCTAGAAAGTCCAACTCGTCTGCAAAACTATTAAACTAGCCCATAAAGACTCTTTAAAGGGTCCAACAAGTCTGGAAAGACGCTTTCGAAAGTCCAACTGGTCTGTAAAGAACCTTTGGAAAGTCCAACTACAAGTCTGTAGTGTTTTTAGAAAGTCAGACTCGACTCTATAGAGTCCACAAGTCTGTAGAGATTCTTTAGAAAGTCCAACTCGTCTTTCAAGACTTTTTAGAAAATCCAACCAGTCATTAAAGACTATTAAACTAGTCAGTAAAAGCTCTTTAGAAAGTCATACTAGTCTGTAAAGACGCTTCGAGTTATCAGTCAAAGGTTTAGAGAGTCAGATTGGTCTTTAGAGATTCTTAAACTGGTCTGTTTTTTCAATGTGGGATGAAAAACACACCCAAGCACGGGGAGGACATGCAAACTACACATTGGGGAGGAAGGCTGGAACCCAGATGCTTAACCCCAAAACTCAGAACTGTGAGGACGTGCTAACCGCCATAGCAAAATACTGCCACTATTTAGATCCAAGCTATTAAAATGTCAATTTTTGACAGAGAATCCCATCACCTGTCTAGTAGGGCCTGAAGCAGCTGAGGCGTCACGAGGCTCCACCAGGCCGTGGGGGGCCTCCCCATGCTCAGGGCCCGACCTTGGCCCAGGCCTGGGAAGTCCTCCTCCTCCAGCTGCACATCTCCGGGATCAACCAGTCCCTCAGCCTCGGCCTTGGCGAGGAGGCGGAGCAAAGTCGTCACGGTAGCTGCATGAAGGTGACACACTTAATTGGATTGCTCAACATTGCATGAATATGCACCGTCGGTGATGGACCATTTCATAGTATTTGTTAACAATAGGTGCCGGATACTTCCGGGTGGCAGAACGCGAGTCATGACTGCTGACTCAAACGATGACAAAAACTCGTTGTGTTTGGGGTTGCACCCAAAGGCTTGAGTTCTTTTTTCTATTTCCTTCCTAAAAGATTGACATTTCCATTTCTGATTCGGATTCTGATTTATCCGGCGTGGGTAAGGAAGATAAGTTGAATGGATGTCATAAATAGTTGTAGGGAGAAGATTGCAAGACTCCCTGTTGGCAGAGTAGCCACTTCGAAAAGGACAGACTGGGAGGCTAACCTGCATCACTGTGTTAGTTGACGGCATGTATACAATGTCTGGTTGGGTTGTCCTGGTGTAATTAAGCAAAACATCGTGGCTAGTCTGCTAGTACAGTATATGAAAGAGTGCCACGCATTTTACCGCCAAGAGAGCACGTCTGCGCCATAAATCCGAGCAACAGAAAAGTCAATCCGCAATATGCGGAACATTACGTGACCAAACCTGGAGAACAGGTTGGTGGACTTCCTGTGTATGCTGAGATAACGAGCATAACTATCGGTTGATAACATGATGGTTTGAAGCATAACTTGCCAACATTTTGTCTTCTTTCTGGGTGATGTCTTTGGACCAAAGTGAAATAAATGTATATTATTTATGAATACATCTATGTTATGATATATGTAAACATGTATATTGTCATATTTGGTGGCTTTGTGGTGGCATTTTGTGTTAAACAAAAGACATTGTAGACATTTAAAGTTCCTGCAGGTGCTTCCTTCTGTAGGGTTCCGCCATTTGCCCGTGCCGGATGGAAGTGCGTTCACCTGTTTTGCAGAAGGCAGAGGTTGGTTGCAATTATACCCTATTAATTAGCCAGTCCCTCAAAAAGCATGGTGTCTCTCTGATTTTCCGCCCTGTCGATTTTTGATTCAACTTTTCGACTGACACCTCACATATTCAAACTACGGTGGTCGAGAAAAGGGCTAAAATCGTCATTCGCCCTGTTTTCTCAATTGATCTGCCTCGGTCAAATGACACAGAAGGGTTTTGTTTACGTGTGGTGCCATCAGAGAAGCTTGCGCTTCTGCCACCTGGAAGTACGTGTGATGTCACGTTGAAATGTCCTATACAACCTAACTGCTGCTCCTCCTCGTCCTGCCTCTGGCCCCTCTCCACCAATCGCTGAAGGGCCTGCTCCAAACTCTGGCCCCTCCATCCATCTGATTGGTAGTAGGCCGGATGTGACATCGCCTCGTTGCGGTCGTCGTCGTAGGCAAACGGGTTCTGGCGTCTGATTCCTCCAGGGGCTGCAAGTGCACACTGACAGAGGCCATTTCCCATCAGTCAACTGCAATGATTGATATTGTGATAAATATACACAATTAGCAGTTTAGCACGCGGTTAGTTTCGTGTCAGCATCTCCTCCACGCTCCTTGCTATTGTTTTCATTTTGGATTCATGTGTTTGACGGTTTGTTTCATTCAATGAAGACCTGAAAGTGCATTGCTGATGGTCACGCTCCTTTTTTTCACTTCACACACACACACACAGACGCACACACACACTAGGCACCAGGAGACTGTAAGGCCTTGTTGCCATGGGCTACTGCCTCTTGTCACTATGGTGACCATGAGCTGTAATGCAATATTCGTCAGCACAGACAGACACACAGACACACACACACACACACAGCTTCCACAAAATGGCAGTGGGAAAAAAACAAAATTGGAAGCAGCCAGTGGAGCGTCACTCTTGAGCTGAGAAAAGACACAATGGTGCCTACCTGAGTGGCATGGAGCAGCGCAGTGCCGAGCACTAGGAGGCTGAGCGACGCCATTCTGACCACTGAAGCCGCACGGACAGCAAACAACAAGGAGGTGGCTGTGAGGGGGAGGGGAGAGATGAGATGAGATGAGATGAGCGAGAGAGAGGGAGAGGGAGAGAGAGAGCGAGAGAGCGAGAGAGAGAGAGAGAGAGAGGGGGAGAGAGTATTGATGAGTAGTTTGACTTGATAAGAATTTGGCGATTCTGATTCCATTGTCGATTCGGCTTATCAGTTATTTGAATCCTTATGAATTCTCTTATCTATTCTCAATGAGTGAGAGAATGAACAAATACAAATGTGTGAGTTTTCGGGATGGGAATTGATCAGATTGCATCAATATCAAAATCCATCCATTTTCCGTACCGCTTCTCCTCACTGGGGTCGCGGGCGTGCTGGAGCCTATCCCAGCTGTCATCGGGCAGGAGGCGGGGTGCACCCTGAACTGGTTGCCAGCCAGTCCCAGGGCACAGAGAAACAAACAACTATTCGCACTCACATTCACACCTACGGGCAATTTAGCGTCTTCAATGAACCTATCGCGCATGTTATTGGGATGTGGGAGGAAACCGGAGTACCTGCAAAAACTCCATGCAGGCACGGGAACAACATGCAAACTCCACAGAGGGGAGGCCAGATTCAAACCTGCATTCTCAGAACTGTGAGGCAGATGTGCCAACCAGTCGCCCACCGTGCCGACCAATATCACAATCATTTTTGGAAATGAAACACTAGAGTGGTTGGGGGGGCAGAATCAACTTGTAACAATATTTGCAACCAGAAAAGACATACTGTGACTTCACCTTTAAAAGCTCTCTGTAAAATGTCACACGGGCTGTAATAAAAGACCGGCGATGGAGAACACGTTCACTGCTGTTTTTCAATAAAAGTAATTTTTGTTGCTAATTCTGTCCACTGGGGGGTGCACTGACAACACTTAAATGACATTGACGCACTTGTGAAGGCCAAAACAATACCAAGTTTCTGGAGCACACTAATATAAAACGGTGTGCCATGTTCACACCATTCGAAATGTTTTAATACAGTGAATATTACAAAATTTCAGTCAAAATCTTCGCTTCAAAAGAGGTTGGTTTGTTGGAATTTTTTCTTTTTCTTTTCCTCATGCACTGCCACAACTTTCAGTTATGCATGCAAAGGATGCATAACTGAATGGTCAACGCCCACTGATTCAGAATACTGTTGAAATAATTTTTGTTTAAAAATTTCAAACTGCTCAGGATTTGCAACCACATTTGATCATAATAAAATCATAAAAGTAATACGATATATGGACTTCTAAGCGATTTATGGACTTCTAAGCCACAAATATTTTGGTCCGGCCCGCTTGAGATCTAATTGGGGTAAATGTGGCCCGTGAACTAAAATGAGTTGACACCCCTGCCTTATACAGTACATCTGCTTAGAGTTATAGCCTTCATAGACTGACATATATAAACATTCTTTACCACCTACGGAAAATCGGGTTCTACGGTAGAGCAAGTATGCAACCCTTTCAACACAAACTTGGTCACTGGTCAGTTATTCTCTTTTGATTCCAGCTCGTTCCCTTAGCAGCAAGCGTCAAAGGGGTAACTTGACTTGCAGCCGAAATGTCCACTGGCTGAGAGCTAGCTTTGTTGTCGTCATCATTCATTCATTCATCTTCCGTTCCGCTTCTCCTCACTAGGGTCGCGGGCGTGCTGGAGCCTCTCCCAGCTCTCTTCGGGCAAGAGGCGGGGTACACCCTGAACTGGTCGCCAGCCAATCGCAGGGCACATACAAACAAACAACCATTCCCACTCACATTCACACTTTTTTTTTTTGCAATTTAGAGTCTTCATTTAATGCATGTTTTTGGGATGTGGGAGGAAACCGGAGTACCCGGAGAAAACCCACACAGGCACGGGGAGAACATCTAAACTCCACACAGGCGGGGCCGGGATTTGAACCCCGGTCCTCAGAACTGCGAGGCAGATGTGCTGACCAGTCGCTCACCGTGCCGCCTGTCGTCATCATAATATCTGAAATTCATTCAAGAAAAGGGAAAACCTTTGTACGCAGCTCAGCTTTATCAATGAAAAAAACGAATGTTTCTTGCAGAATGTCACAGAAAAAAACCCAAGAAACTTTGAGACAAAATGAAAGACAATTTATTAAAAACTTGATTGCAAGGAGACAGTTCGAATACAACCAGGTCGGCAGCTGCTATGCGGTGCCTAGCTATTTTTTCATAAATGCAGTCATATATACAAAGATGAACAGGCAGTTATCTTCTGCCTTGATGCAGCTGGCATCCACAAAGCATACCATCTTTTGTCTGTTTCGTGATATTATAATATCAGAGAGAGACAGACAGGAGCAAGTTTTTCATCCTCACACGAGCAGTTAATTTGAGGTTATAATTCAATTAACGGAATACATACATTTTAGAAGAAGAAGATTTACGATGTTATGTTACCATCCTCGACGGAGGTCGTGAAGCTTGTTGGACGATTAGCAGCAACAGTAGCTCTCATAGACAGAAGGTCTAACACGCCACACTCCTGGAATTTTATTTTATATTTACAAATGTTCAAACATATTTGGACTCTTGCACGAGATTACCAACATCTCATTTTTCTGAAATGCAGCCACAATTGAAATGGCCTCTTCCTCTCCATGCGTCCTCGTGGCCAAAGGAGGTCTGCGTCAATTGAGTACGGGTTACAAATGTAAAGTATTGCAATGTTGCGCAAAGTATCATTGAGAACAATCAATAACATTGGAGGTGCGCAACTCCGATGGAACTGATAAATCGGAACTGGTTGTAAGATTCCCAACCCTAGGGTAGAAAGGGGAGCAAAAGAGAGAAAAGGGGGGGGGGGGGGGGGGGGGGGGGGGGGGGGGGGGGAGTAATAAGAGAGGTCCAGATAGGGTAAAGTGATGACAGAAAGGGAGAGGGGGAGTAGAGAGAGAGGGTGAAAGGGAGGGTACCTTCTTTCAAGACTTCAAACTTTCTCTCGGGACAAGTAACCTCTTGGAATGAGAACCTTCTTTGTGCACCAGTATCTCCTCTCAAAATGAGTCATCATTTTGAGTTCCCATGACAACACGTGTTGAACTGTTTTTGAGAGTGTGTGTGTGTGTGTGCTCACAGTCACGCAACACAATTGCTTTATTTGTTGTTTATTGAGACATTACAGCAGATAAACACAGCTGGGCAAGTGGCATAGCAACAAATCACACATACATCATCATTATCATCATCTTCGTTGTGTCACAATAGACATATTTACATGGAGGCCGTATTAAGTGCTGAATAACACGTCGATGGAAAAAGTGGAGCAATTAGCCAGATCTCATGGGATTAAGACTGAACAAGGAATTTGTATTGTATTTGCCCATTTTAACGAACAAAATTCCTGACTTTGTGGCTAATGCCATTAACGAATAATCAATAACAAATTTTCTCTTGCTAAATTGCAATAATAATATGTTAAATTGACAGAAATCACTAAATATGGAAACAATCAAAATCACTTAAATGCAAACAGAGACTAAAACCTTGTCTCTGGACTAGAGCCTTCTCTTTAGACAGTAACCTTCTTTCAAGAGGAGAACCTTTTCTGGAACCAGAACCTCTCTCTTGGGACTAGAACGTTCTCTCTAAAATAGAACCTTGTCTGGGAACTAGAATCTTCCCTCAGGACAACAACCTCTGTGGACTAGTAACGTCTCTAATAACTGGAACCTTCTCATGACTGAAATGTTTTCTCAGGACTTCAAACTTCTTTTGGGATGAGAACTCTTGAGACAAGAACCTTCTCTAAAGACTATAACCTTGTCTCACACCTAGTACATAACCTGAGGACTAATTTTCCTTGGGGACTTGTACCTTCTCTCGGGACTACATACCTCTCAGGACTAGAACATTTTCTCAGGACTAGAACCTTCCCTTGACACCAGAACTTCATCTCAAGACTTGAACCTTCTCCTGGGACTAGACTTTTGGCACTAAAACTTTCTTGCTTGGGAAAAGACCTGCACATGGGACTAGAGCTAGACAAAAGCACCTATTTCCTAGCTATATAAAGGGTAACATTTAAAATCATCAGGTTACAAGTTACATATTTTGTTTTTGGTGATCTGTTTCTCAAGTATCATTATTATGAAAAGAGGCATGAACTAATTGTGCATTTTGTAGGTTGTGGCTTTCTGAAGTTCAATCCATTTGCTTTTAGCAGTTTCTAGGGCAGATCTGCCACATCCTTTATGGCGGACTCACTGATGTATGGCAGCAACGGGCAAACATGCTCAATGAGGCATCCATGTAACTATGTCTATGGTCGGCACGAGGAGAACAGGGAATGGAACAAAGAAATCGGAAAAGAAGAGAGACTGGTAACACTCACACATGCGCGCACACGCAAACACACGAGCACACACAAACACGCGCACACACCATCAGTTACTGGACAACACAAACATCCACAAGGATGGCTGCCAAATGGCTGAAGGGGAAAAGTCAATGTCAGCAGAAATGTCTATCACAAGATTGAGGGATTGATCCAATTTGGGAAACTGAGCTGGTTTTCTTTTTATTGTCAAACATTAGCCTGGCTAGCTGGCTACCAGCCAAGAAGCTAAGCTAGTCACTTAAGATAGCTTCCCAACAAATGTTTCTGTTGTCATTTCTGCGGAGTCACTAAAAACTACAACAAGGATTTTGGTTTCTGACGTGACTCAAAACACCTAGCTCGTTTTCAGGTTTGAAACCTGTTTCAGTCTGGTTGAGGTGTGTGAACGTGGGATGCTCACTGTATATCAATACGGAGAAACAAATAGACAGGATGATTAGAATTAGCTAAATATATGTGGATATATTTAGCTAAATATATGTGGATATACGGTGAGTCCCTGTATATTCGTGGTTTGGCATTTGCGAATTCGCCTATTCATTGATTTTCTTTGCAAACCTATCCTCCATTATTTGTTGAAACTCTTTTTGTGCTTTTGTGCCAAAGCCATGTCTAATTTAAAAATATTGTTTGGGCTCCACCTTATGGCATCTTGATGCCAAGGAACTATGTTGATATGGGGGGGGGGGGGGGGGAGGGACTTCATTTAATCAGGCCGTAGCCTTGTCTAATAGAAAAAAAAGTGCTTTGCCTCCATCTTGTGGCGTCTATAGGCCATTACATACCTGTTTGGGAAGGCGTTAACAGGGCTCAGTCCCTTTTGTGGGAGAGACTCTATGTACACTACATACAGTTTTAAGAAATAGTATGTGAAACCTTTGGAATGACCTCCATTTTATGCATGTTTTTATTGGACACACCATGTAAACTTTCGGAGTCAGGAGGCAGCCAACCTAGAGTCCAATCAATGTGAGGAGATTGTCGGTGTTGATTAAAGCTGCTCTAACCCTATAAAAAAAGACGCACCAGTTTTTAGTTTGCTATTCTCAAAGAAGCATTGCCCAATGTGAAACATGAAAACATAATTTTTTGTGTGGAATTAGTTTAAGAAAACTGTGTGTATTGTTATGACTTAGATGAAGATCGGCTCACATGACCAATTTATGCAGAAACCTGTTATTCCAAAGGGTTCACAAACTTTTTCTTGCAACTGTATATATTTATATGTGTGTTTGTGTGTGTATATATATATATATATATATATATATATATATATATAATTTTTTTTTTTTTCCCAGTGTATGTGTCTGTGTATGCGTGTGTGTGTATGTATATATATATATATATATATATATATATACACACACACACACACATATATATATATATATATATATATATATATATACACACACACACACACACGCATACACACGCAGTGGGTACGGAAAGTATTCAGACACCCTTAAATTTTTCACTGTTATATTGTTGTCATTTGCTAAAATCATTCAAGTTCATTTTTTTCCTAATTAATGTAAACACAGCACCCCATATTGACAGAAAAAAAACGGAATTGTTGAAATTTTTGCAGATTCTTTTTTTTTCGTTGAAAAGAAAAACTGAAATATCACACGGCGGCACGGTGCAGGACTGGTTAGCACAGCTGCCTCACAGTTCTGAGGACCAGGGTTTGAATCCCGTCCCCGCCTGTGTGGAGTTTGCATGTTCTCCCCGTGCCTGTGTGGGTTTTCCCCGGGTACTCCGGTTTCCTCCCACATCCCAAAGACATGCAGGGTAGGGTAACTGAATACACTAAATTGTCCGTAGGTGTGAATGAGAGTGTGAATGGTTGTTTGTTTATATGTGCCCTGTGATTGGCTGGCGACCAGTTCAGGGTGCACCCCGCCTCTCGCCCGATGATAACATGGATAGGCTCCAGCCTCAGACTGGGCCTGTCCAACAAGACAATGACCCTAAGCACACATCTAAAATAACAAAGGAGTGGCTTCAGAACAACTCCATGACTGTGCTTGAATGGCGCAGACAGAGCCCTGACTTAAAACCCAATTGAGCATCTCTGGAGAGACCTGAAAATGGCTGTTCACCAACGTTCCCCATCCAACCTGACAGAACTGGAGAGGATCTGCAAGTAGGAATAGCAAAGGATCCCCAAATCCAGGTGTGAAAAACTTGTTGCATCATTCCCAAAAAGACTCATGGCTGTATTAGCTCAAAAGGGTGCTTCTACTAAATACTGAGCAAAGGGTCTGAATACTTATGGCTGTGTGATATTTCTGCTTTTCTTTTGTAATAAATCTGCAAAAATTTCAACAATTCCAGTTTTTTTCTGTCAATATCGGGAGGTTGTGTGTCCATTAATGTGGAAAAAAATGAACTTATATGATTTTAGCAAATTGCTGCAATATAACAAAGAGTGGAAAAAAATAAGGGGGTCTGAATACTTTCCGTACCCACTATATATTTATCTGCACAAACATGCTTGTCGCAACCAAAATGTTTTCATTTGTTTGATCCTTGTTAGCTTGATCCGTGTCAGCTTTCATCTTTTTTATGTCCAATTGATTAAAGTCTGTTAATCAAAGCTCCAGAATACCTCCTCATAAACATTTCGGGAGTGTTGCATTGTGGGAAGGCTGCAGGTGGGCATTCCCTTCACTCCGATGCTTCCTGTGAAGGGAAAACAACAAAGACATGTGATCACTATGAAAGGATGCTCGCTCGTGCAATGACTGACTCCTGAGTCCACATTTATTATTCATTCGTACAGGGATACCTTGACTTATGAGTTTAATTTGTTTTGTAGCTCAATTTAAGTACAGGTATATAGTAAATCAATCAAATCGCCTTTGGAATGAAATGAAATGCCATCAATCTGATTCAGCTCCACAAAGAACACCATTTTCTGTCATGTGTTTTTAACAGAGGTGGGACCAAGTTATTGCTTGGCAAGTCACAAGTTAGTCTCAAGTCTTTGCCTTCAAGTCCCAAGTTGAGACATGCAAGTTCCGAGTCAAGTCTCCAGTCGAGACAAGCAAGTCGCAAGTCCAAAACTTCGAGTTTCGAGTCATTTTAACAATAAAGTTATGATATATTTTAATATATATAATATGTATTTAATTAATATATATACTTACATATTGAATATATAATATTTATATACTTAATATATTTTAAAATCCATACTCATTTATCAAAACAAATTTGATAAAATAAGTGCACTGAACCTTTATAAGAAAACTGGAGGGCTGATCAAAAATGTTGCACCTTCAAAGACGATTATCAAGGGGAGGCTAAGTTTTTGGCCCTTCAAAATCGATCGATAGTTCCTTTTCAGTTATTCTATGAAAATGCTATGCTATGACTTACTTTTTGTCACTTTATTTCTGACGTTTCATTCAACAGACTTGTCACTAATGAGGATTTGCTTCCAGTAGCGCTGCAATTTAGTAATCGAGTATGCTACTGACAATTCTATCGAATAATTAAGTAATTGGATAAAAGATACTTACTTTCATGCTCTTCGGCATTATACGCCTGCACGGTGATCCTGGTCACTAGTTACACAGAATCGCTCTGCAATTATGAACTGTAGGATTCCAATTTCTCCTAATCTTTGTCTAATGGGTGATTTAAAAGGTATAGATCTTTCAAATAAACATGCTCAACCAATACTTGTAATTCTAGCAATCGCTAAAAAAAAGATAAACAAGCTATCAACATTAACCAATGGCAAAGTCTTGTCATAGAGTATATAACGCTGGAAAATATCTTTGCTAAATGTAATAACCAAATGGGTAACTTTAAGAAAAACTGGTCATCTTTCATTAAAATGGTAAATCTTGAAGCTTGATTCTTGTCTGCCTGGGAAAGAATGTCATAAAGAAATGTAATGTAATGTGTAATGTAGTATTGGCGCTTGGATAAAATGTAATTATTTTCAGAAGGAAGGAGCGGGGGAGGGTCGGTGGCACGGCCGAGCCGTACCGAGGTCACCCAGAGCAAGCCAGAGGAAAAAAAAAAGAGAGAAGACCCGTAGAAGAGGTGGGAGTCAGAGGTTAAATACCCAGGAGGCGTGTCCAAGAGGACGGAGGAAACCAGACAAGACCAGGCCCATTGCCTTAAATTTAAGGCCCAGACAGCGCACAGCCAGCCCGCTGCGTAACTATTTGAGTGATCGCTCACAAAGCTAGCTGCTAATGCTAACGAAAACAAGCATATGTGACATCAAGCTGTGCGATTCCCACAATGCAATGTGAATTCTTTTTTTTTTTTTTGCAATAAAAATTTCCTTATTGTCATGATAATTGTCATTGTCGTTTCTGTGTATGATACCAGTACTTCGTGGAATGTGTACCTTATGTAACTGCCACATTTATTTTTGATTTAAGTTGCACTGTGTTTCAGTTTTAATAAAATCATGACTTTAGGTAGTGTCTGAAAGAGTGACCTCGTGGTCAATTCCTCTTCTTCTACTACCAAACAGGATAATGAGTGTTATTAGAAATAACTGCTAATTGAGCATCAGTATGATTGGGGTACTCCCAGTGAATTATATATGTTAAGAACATTGTTGTTATGATTACATGATTCGGACATTTCAATAATAATATAAACATTAGCATGTGGACCTATTGAGAGACAGCTGCAGCGTTCAGTTTCTCAATACTCTGAGGGAAAGTCACAAGTCTTTTCAAGTCACTGGGCTCGAGTCTGAATGAAGTCACGAGTCATTGCTGTTCAAGTCCAAGTTCAAGACGAGTTGCAAGTCTTGCAACATTTTTTCAAGTCTAAAGTCATCAAATTGGTGACTCGAGTCCACACCTCTATTTTTAGAAATATTACAGTAATGTATAGAAAAATAATAAAAATGAAGGAAAATAAATTAACCGGTTTTATAAGATGTAATTTGTGCATATTGGGACAAGCTGAAATTCAAAACAACAGTTGAAGCTGTCTACCGGTCTTGCTGGTAATTTGCCAGTTACTTTCCATTGTAACACAGTTTCCACTTGACTACAGTTAATTAATCAGGAATTTACCTCTCCTTGGATCACAACTCTACTTTTCTATGGAATCGCTGCTTGCTCTTAAACTGCTAGCTCACAAGCTGCTAGCCTGTGTAGGCTAGGAGCATTACACCGGTGAAATCAACCATCCAAGGGTCTCCTGACACCAAACAACCCAATGAAGCTTTCCTATACAGTGGGTACGGAAAGTACTCAGACCCCTTTCAATTTTTCACTCTTTGTTATATTGCAGCCATTTGCTAAAATAATTTAAGTTCATTTTTTCCCTCATTAATGTACACACAGCACCCCATATTGACAGAAAAAAATGGAACTGTTGAAATGTTTGCAGATTTATTAAAAATGAAAAAATGAAATATCACACATCTATAAGTATTCAGACCCTTTGCTCAGTATTTAGTAGAAGCACCCTTTTGAGCTAATACAGCCATGAGTCTTTTAGGGAATTATGCAACAAGTTTTTCACACCTGGATTTGGGGATCCTTTGCCATTCCTACTTGCAGATCCTCTCCAGTTCTGTCAGGTCGGATGGTGAATGTTGATGGACAGGGATTTTCAGGTGTCTCCAGAGATGTTCAATTGGGTTTAAGTCAGGGCTCTAGCTGGGCCTTTCAAGAACAGTCACAGAGTTGTTCTGAAGTCACTCCTTTGTTGTTTTAGGTGTGTGCTTAGGGTCATTGATTTGTTGGAAGGTAAACCCTCAGCCCAGTCGGAGGTCCTGAAGACTCTGGAGAAGGTTTTCGTCCAGGATATCCCTGTACTTGGCCGCTTTCATCTTTCCTTTGATTGCAACCAGTCGTCCTGTCCCTGCAGCTGAAAAATACCCCCACAGCATGCTGCTGCCACCACCATGCTTCACTGATGGGACTGTATTGGACAGGTGATGAGCAGTGCCTGATTTTCTCCACACATACCACTTAGAATTAAGGCCAACAATTTCTATCTTGGCGGCACGGTGGCCGACTGGTTAGAGCGTCAGCCTCACAGTTCTGAGGACCCGGGTTCAATCCCCAGCCCCGCCTGTGTGGACTTTGCATGTTCTCCCCGTGCCTGCGTGGGTTTTCTCCCACATCCCAAAAACATGCATTGATTGGAGACTCTAAATTGCCCGCGTGACTGTGAGTGTGAATGGTTGCTTGTTCGTATGTGCCCTGGGATTGGCTGGCAACCAGTTCGGGGTGTACCCCGCCTCCTGCCCGATGACAGCTGGGATAGGCTCCTGCATGCCTGCGACCCTAGTGAGGAGAAGCGGCTCAGAAAATAGATGGATGGTTGGAATTTCTATCTTGGTCTCATCAGACCAGAGAATCTTATTTCTCACCATCTTGGAGTCCTTCAGGTGTTTTTTATCAAACTCCATGCGGGCTTTCATGTGTCTTGCACTGAGGAGAGGCTTCCGTCGGGCCACTCTGCCATAAAGCCAAGACTAGTGGAGGGCTGCAGTGATGGTTGACTTTCTCGAACTTTCTCCCATCTCCCGACTGCATCTCTGGAGCTCAGCCACAGTGATCTTTGGGTTCTTTGTTACCTGTCTCACCAAAGCTCTTCTCCCCCAATTGCTCAGTTTGGCCGGACGGCCAGCTCTAGTAAGGGTTCTGGTCGCCCCAAACGTCTTCCATTTAAGGATTATGGAGGCCACTGTGCTCTTCGGAACCTTAAGTGCAGCAGAAATGTTTTTGTAACCTTGGCCAGATCTGTGTCTTGCCACAATTCTGTCTCTGAGCTCTTCAGGCAGTACCTTTGACCTCATGATTCTCATTTGCTCTGACATGCACTGTGAGCTATAGGGTTTTATATAGACAGGTGTGTGGCTTCCCTAATCAAAGGTGTAGAACAATCTCAAGGATGAACAGAAGAAATGGACAGCACCCGAGTGAGGGAAGAATGGAACGGGAGATCGACAGGCGGATCGGTGCAGCGTCTGCAGTGATGCGGACTTTGTATCGGTCCGTTGTGGTAAAGAAGGAGCTAAGCCGAAAGGCGAAGCTCTCAATTTACCGGTCGATCTTCTTTCCTACCCTCACCTATGGTAATGAGCTGTGGGCCGTGACAGAAAGAACAAGATCCCGGATACAAGCGGCCGAAATGAGTTTCCTCCGCAGGGTGTCCGGGCTTTCCCTTAGAGATAGGGTGAGAGACTCGGTCATCCGGGAGGATCTCAGAATAGAGCCGCTGCTCCTCCGCATTGAGAGGAGCCAGATGAGGTGGCTGGGCCATCTAATTCGGATGCCTCCCGGACGCCTCCCTGGTGAGGTGTTCCGGGCACGTCAAACCGGGAGGAGACCCCGGGGATGACCCAGGACACGCTGGAGAGACTACGTCCTTCGGCTGGCCTGGGAACGCCTCGGGATCCCCCCGGAAGAGCTGGATGAAGTGGCTGGGGAGAGGGAAGTCTGGGCGTCCCTGCTAAAGCTACTGCCCCCGCGACCCGACCTGGTAGAAAATGGATGGATGGATAAATCTGCAAAAATTAACCAATTCTGTTTTTTTCTGTCAATATGGGGTGCTGTGTGTACATTAATGAGGGAAAAAATGAACAAATGATTTTTGCAAATGCCTGCAATATAACAAAGTGAGTAATTTAAGGAGGTCTGAATACTTTCCGCAGTTTTCAGAGAAGAAATAGAAGAATGGCAGGACAAGATGCGTCACAGACGGAAGGAGTGAATTTTTCAAATAACCTTTGAACAAAGAACGAAAAAAATATGACACGTATTTGTTTACAAAATCCTCTCATTTTAATAATGTGCAGCAATCTTTTTTTTTTTTTTTTTGTTTAACCAACAACACCAGCCAACTTTGGTAGTGTGCGAAATCTGGGACGTCATTAACAGAACGCCGTTTTGTTACTGAAAGCTGTTATAAATTACCTCACTATATAGGGCAACCCTACATAGGGAGTAGGGAGTAGTGAGTGAGTAAACAATTTCGGATGCAGTATTGGTCTCAGATTGCGTGATCTTGAGCACAACACTCGGAAATAGCACTGGGTCACTAAATTCAACGTGGTATGTACCTTGGAGTTAAAATTTGGAGTTCGATCACAATCTTGTGCAACTTCCTGTGTAACTCACCAACTTCCCGTCAGCTCACATCTGATTGGAGAAGGAAGTGGGCGCCCCCTGCTCTGCTTCCTGTAAACGGCACCATGGACCATGAACAGACCAGTTCTCCAGCCAATTATTAATAAGTTCTTCTGTTGTATTTGGTCTAGATCAGTGGTTTCTTAAAATCTAAGTACCAACTAAAAAAATACTTGGTTCTCCAAGTACCACCGTAATGACAAATATTAAAATACAATAACATAGTCGGTCTAAACAAGAGAGGTTTTAGTATTAAAATGTCTCCTTATTGTAATCCACTGTAACAGTATGCACAGTTTAAACATTAACACTTTAACACTGCTCTTAAATACGAGAACAGTGATCTCGTTTGATGTGCGTCTCGCATCTAAGAAGCACAAAAATGAGCAGGGACGCATTAAGCATATTCATTCTTCGTCCATAGATGTGTGGTTTAAAGACCCCCCCTACGAATGTGTGTGTGTTGGTGAAGAGCTTCTACACACAGAGAATCAAATGTACAAATCCTGTCTTGGTGAAAAAACTACCGTGTTGCAAATTTGAAAAGCTGTTTAATAAATGTGCGTCAAGGCTTTTAAATGAAGTCAAGTGTTGGACTTTTCATTATTTAAAATTTTGACGCCAATATTTTTCTTTTTACTGCAAAACGAATATCAGTTCCAATTATCGGTTAAAGGCCTTGACAACAAATAATCGATATCAGCCTATCTAAACTATCCATCCATGAATTTTCTTCACCGCTTATCCTCACTGGGGTTGCAGGTATACTGCAGCCTACCCCAACTAACTGCGGGCGAGAGGCGGGTTACACCCTGAACTGGTTGCCAGCCAATCGCAGGGCACATAATCATTCACACTCATATTCACACCTATAGGAAATTTGGAGTCTTCAATTAACTTATCATGCATGTTTTTGGGATGTGGGAGGAAACCAGAGTACCCTGTACCTACGTGGGTATCTCTGGGTACTCCAGTTTCCTTCCACATTCCAAAACCATGCGGGGTAGGTTAATTGAAGACTCAAAATTGCCCGCAGTTGTGAATGTGAGTGCGAATGGTTGTTTCGTTATATGTGCCCTGTGATTGGCTGGCGACCAGTTCACGGTGTACCCCGCCTCTCGCCCGAAGATAGCTGCAATAGGCTCCAGCACACCTGCGACCCTAGTGGGGATAAACGGAATGGAAGACTAATAAAGTTCTTAAAGATTAAATGCTAATTTATGTACATAAATGTTAAATACATAAAATAAATATGTACTTAAAAATATATCGTACTTCCATCCATCTCCCGTAACGCTTATCCTCAATAGAGTCGTGGGTGTGCTGGAGCCTATTCCAGATATCGTTGGGCGAAAGGCGGGGTACACCGTGAACTGGTCGCCAACCAATCGCAGATATACTGTACTTGAAAAATAAAATGTTTTACTCTATTGAATTCAATGTACCTTAGTAAAGATAAGTGGTACGGAAAATGGATGGATGAATTAAATGTTTTAAACAGACTATGCATTGCTACAAGCTTCATTGTAATAGATTATTGTATTTGACATTTTAAATGTACATTTTATTTGAATTTAATTTAGTGATTCTTTCACACACCACTAGAGGGATCCTGCTTACCACTAGTGGTACTTGTACCACACTTTGAGAATCAGTGGTCTAAATGTTCTAAATTAGGTTCCAGCGGTGATCAAGGAGTTAGTTCACTACAAGGTTGTGAAAGGGGGCATTAAGAAGGTTATAGTGGTCGACATTCTACAGAAGGTTGTAGCAAGCAATCTGTAGCTTACCTGGTTGTAACCCTGCTCGTTGTAGTCAGGCTGGTAGCCCCCCTGGTTGCTGGCATAGGGGTCCTGCTCGTAGGCGCCTGGCGCTATGGCGGTGCTGGGGGGTTTCTCCTGAGCAGGAGGAGCTCTCATGAAGGGGGCGATGATGCCCGTCTCCTTGAAGACGAACCAAAGGTTTCCCACCCATAGGACCAGATTGATGAAGCCAAACGCCTGCACGCAGACGAGGGCGGCGGCTGTTAGTAGTCGTTAGCAGTCACTAGTGATCGATAGCAGTTGTTAGCGGTCGTTAACCGTTGTCAGCAATCACTAGCAGTAGTGAGCTGGCGTTCGCACAGTTGTTATACTTCTACGTTGCTAGCCGTTGTTACCAAATGTTATCGGTCATTAGCAGTTATTAGCAGTCATGAGCGGTTGTTAGCAGTCGTTAGTGCTCACTCTCGTCTCTTAGTCGACATTACTAGTTGCTTGCGGTTGTTAGCTGACACTAGCGATTGTTACCATCTGTTAGCAATTAATCTCATCACTAGCGTTGTTAGCTGTTGTTGGCAGCTGTGAGCTGTTGCTAGGGCTCACTAGCCGTCGTTAACAGTCATTAGCTGGAGTTAGCAGTTGTTAGGGCTCACTAGGGGTTATTACATGTTGTTAGCAGCCGTTAGTGTTTACTATCGGCCTCTCATTAGCAGTTGATAGCCGTCATTAGTTAGCAGTTGTTAGCAGTATTTAGTGAGTTCTATCAGCCTGTGAGCAGTCATTAACATTTGTTATCAGTCTTAAGCGGTCATCAATGGTTGTTAGCTGTCGTTAGGGGTTGTTAGAGGTAACGAGTTGTCGTTAGCCGTTTTTTTTTTTTGGTCAAGATAGGTAATTAGTGTTGGTTATCATCAATGGCAGTTGTGTGCTTCACAGTGGTCGTTAGCCCATTAGCTGGCGTCAGCAGTTGACATTAAAAAAAAAAAAAAAAAAAAAAAAGAAAGAAAAACACCCGGACTCACCCCTCATTATTCTCGGGGACTTTAACAAAGCTAAACTCAACCACGAACTCCCTAAATACAAGTAGCACATCGACATAGCGTGCTATACCTTGTGCAGCCCTGGGCTCGTCTGATCACTGCTTAATTCACTTAATACCGACGTACAGGCAAGAACTTAAATGTGCGAAGCCTACAGTGAAAACAGTCAAAAAGTGGACCAATGAAGCCAAGATGGAACTTCAAAGCTGTTTAGACTGGAGTGTCTTTGAAAAATCAGCTGGCAGCCTGGATGAATATACGGACACTGTCACATCCTATATCAGTTTCTGTGAAGAGGTTTGTGTATCAACAAAATCATTTCGCACATTCAACAACAACAAGCCGTGGTTCACTGCTAAACTTAAGCAGCTTCGCCAAGCTAAGGAGGACGCATATCAGAGCAGGGACAGGGCCCTGCATAATCGAGCAAGAAACCAGCTGACTAAAGAAATTAACATTGCAAAGAGGATCTATGCAGCAAAGTTGGAAAAACAGTTTAGCACAAACGACTCTAAATCAGTCTGGCATGCATTCCAATCGCTGACTAATTACAAGCGAGGATCCCCCCAAGCTGAGAACAATAGCACACTAGCCAACGACTTGAATACCTTCTACTACAGATTTGAAAAGGACAGTTTCACTCCACACACCCACCCGGCCGCACCCGCGACCACAACCACACCTCTGACTTCTGCGTTAACCATCCATGAACAGGATGTGAGACGAATCTTCAAACAACAGAAGATGAACAAAAAGGCAGGCCCGGACCATGTGTCCCCATCCTGCCTCAAAGTCTGCGCGGACCAGCTCGCTCCAGTCTTCACTCAGATCTTCAATAGATCTTTGGAAATGTGCGAAGTTCCATCCTGTTTCGAATGCTCCACCATCATTCCAGTCCCCAAGAAACATGCAATCTCGGGTCTGAATGACTACAGCCCTGTCGCTTTGACATCTGTGGTCATGAAGTCCTTTGAACGTCTCGTGCTGGACCACCTCAAGAGTGTCACAGGTCCCCTGCTGGACCCCCTGCAGTTTGCCTACCAAGCGAACAGGTCTGCGGATGATGCAGTCAGCATGGGACTGCACTTCATCCTAGAACACCTCGGCAGTGCAGGGACCTACGCGAGGATCCTGTTCGTGGACTTCAGCTCAGCGTTCAACACCATCATCCCTGAACTCCTTTCAACCAAGCTTCTCCAGTTCAGCGTCTCACCTGCCATCTGCCAGTGGATTTACAGCTTTCTGATGGGCAGGACACAGCAGGTCAGGCTGGGGGAGGCCACCTCATCCACACACAGCATCAGCACTGGGGCACCCCAAGGTTGTGTCCTCTCTCCGCTGCTCTTCTCTCTCTACACGAACGACTGCACCTCAGCGAACCCGACTGTCAAACTCCTGAAGTTTGCAGATGACACCACTGTCATCGGCCTCATCAAGGACGGTGACGAGTCTGCATATCGACAGGAAGCGGAGCGGCTGGAGCTGTGGAGCTGTGGTGCGGCCGATACAACCTAGAGCTGAACACGCTCAAGACTGTAGAGATGATCGTGGACTTCAGGAAGCATCCTTCGCCACAGCTGCCCCTCACGTTGTCCAGCTGCCTTGTGTCAACCGTCGAGACCTTCAAGTTCCTGGGAATTACAATCTCTCAGGACCTGAAGTGGGCGACCAACATCAACTCCGTCCTCAAAAAGGCCCAGCAGAGGATGTACTTCCTGCGGCTTCTGAGAAAGCACAGCCTGCCACCGGAGCTGCTGAGACAGTTCTACACAGCGGTCATTTAATCAGTCCTGTGTTCTTCCATCACAGTCTGGTTTGGTGCTGCTACAAAAAAGGACAAACTCCGACTGCAACGGACAATCAAAACTGCTGAAAGGATTGTCGGTACCCCCCTACCCACCATTGAGGCTTGCACGCTGCCAGAACTAAGACAAGGGCGTGCAAAATCCTCTCGGACCCTCCGCACCCCGGTCACCAGCTCTTCCAGCTCCTTCCCTCAGGTAGGCGCTACCGATCAATGCAAACTAGAACTAGTAGACATTCCAACAGCTTCTTCCCTCTTGCGATCAACTTCTTAAACACCGAACCTATAATTCCATTACAACAAGCTGGCAATTTTTTGACTTGAGTTCATTGTCACATTTCTGTGGGGCCAATTATGTATTACTCGTGCACTCACTGTAGTTGTCTCGCCATGCTGCACTATTTGCATATACTGGCCACTCATGCCAGAGTAGCATCTGCTCCATTTGCACACTGATTGAGGAGTATCTGTAACATTTGCACAACCAACATTGTCCCAGATGATCGCACTACTCGTCACTTTAAACCGCATACACTCCTTGAAGTCTCAGCGCCCTTTGCACAATGGGCATTGCACCGGACTATTGCAATATTAGTCATTCGAACTGCTCTAAGTGCTAAAGGACTTTCTGCACAATTGTTTTTTGTCAATGTCTTTATGTCTCCAAAGTGTTCTGTAAATTGACTGTCTGTTGTACTAGAGCGGCTCCAACTACCGGAGACAAATTCCTTGTGTGTTTTGGACATACTTGGCAAATAAAGATGATTCTGATTCTGATTCTGAATCCACAGCGAGATAAATAAATGAGCAAACCTGCTCCTTGGAGCACAAACGTGAGCCTGAAACAGCGTCCATTAGTTGACATTGTCGCTGGTTCTCCTCTTGTTCACCCGAATTTCCCCTCGAGGGAACTCTGCTATCATTGTTAGCGGCTAGCAAGTTAAGATAAATTAAGCTCAGCTAACCAGCTTGAAAGGCTTCAAAGTGCACAGCGATTTGCCGCAAATCACATACACGCATCCTTAATGATAATGTCTTGCTAGCATCCTTCTCATCTGCCACCCACCAGACAGACACGTCTTAAACTTCAAAAAAAGTGCTTAAAAACAACACACACACACAGCTGTTGTTAGTGGCTGTTAGCTGCCTTAGTGGTCATTAACTGTCGTTAACAGTTGTTGGCAGCCATAGCTCACCACAGACGTGTTGAGTCCAGACATGACGGGGTCGTGGACTTCCCGGCATCGGTTCTCCTCGGCGTCACAGGCAGAAATCAAAGTGATGACTTGGTCTGGGTCAGTAGCCGTCTTGACGTCAGACAAACCCTTGGCCCACGCCGCCGAGCTCACCAGCCACATGAAGGCGAACACGGCGCTCACGCCAAGGTCCTGTGTGGCAGCACGGACACGCACATGTACATGCACATGTCAGCCACATCACCAAGTCAGCCTGCTTTCACGTTCAAAATATTTCCAGACTAGCCAAGACCCATGCCTAAATCACTACTCACCTGGACTACTGCAACAAAATCTTGTACATCAGCACTAATATTAGCATTAACATTAGTGTCTGTATTAGCATTAATGTTAATCATTATATTAGCATTTTCATTATCACTAGTATTAGCTTTAAAGATATCACGAGTGTTACATTAGTGTTAGCACTAATATTAGCGTAAAAGCATACTGTACGTTCAGCAAGATGCATCAAGACACTACTAGTTGTGCCCGCAACTAGGCATGGCAACAACACTAGGACAAAATACGTAGGTAGTAGCTATCCACAACTCTTATCCTAATTGATTATACTTATCGTAAAATACTTACCTGCCCTGACTTAACCATTTATCTAATTGATTATTTTTATTATACCTCCTGTAACTGCCCTAAACTTCTAAATAATTCCGACCAATTGTATTTACCCCACCGTACTTACCTGCCCTAACCCCAACCAGATTGTAATTTTTTTTTTAAATTACCAATTATACTTACCGCACCATACTTACCTTTCCTAACCGTAACCATATTGGCCACTAATTATATTTACCGCACTATATTTATCTGTCCAAACCTTAACCATATTTCCTTCCAATTATACTTGCAGTATCATACTTACCTGTCCTAATCTTAACCGTACTTTCAAATGATTAGACTTACTATAACAAACTTATTTACCCTAACCTCAACTATACATCCTACTTATAAGATCCCCTTTCTGAAAATGTTGCTTTAACCTTCACCATAAGGTTGGGCCCTATAATTTTACTTACCTGCCTTGCTGTTCTTTCCCCATGAGGACAATCGTGTATTGCTCCAGGGAGAAAGAAAAGCATTTCCTGTCCTGTTGTGTTTGTATTTAATTTCTATTTTTTAGGAAGACTTTGGGGAAGAGTCAAGAGAAGGAGGACTTGCGCCAGTACCTGCTCCCCACAAGAGAGAGCTATTTTCCTCTAACCTAACCCAACTTTAGGAGCAGACTTTTTCGCGTAAAGTATCGCGTCCGTACCTATGTGGTTTGTCGTTTTTGTCTTACTGTCGTTGCCGTAGCTCGATATCGAAGATGGCCGACCTGTTGCGCATGCGCACCTCAGATTGTGAAGGCACCGCAGATAAAGCGTTGACAACATGCATACACCCTCTCACCACTAGTGGGCCCTTGTTGTTCTCCTTGTACTTGTCGAAAAGGAAGATGTAGACGCTGAGCGCCGCCGTTGCATACAGGAAGGAGAAGACGCCGATGGTGACAAAGAACTCAGCCGAGGAGGAATAGTCGCCCACCAGGAAGACACGTTCCGTGTTGCCACCCTTACAGGTGGGGGCGTCAAAGTACATGTGATGCAATCTGACACACAAACACGGGCGCACAAACAAACACTCACACACACACACACAAACATTACAAACTTAATCATGTTAGCACCATTATTAGCATTACAGCTAGCATCAACATTAGTTTTAATGTTACCACTAATATATAGCATTAACATTATCACTAGTATTAGCATTAACATTAGCACTAGCAGTAACTTTAGCACTTATTTTAGCATTACATTACCACTGATATTAAAACTAATATTACCCTGACCAATAGTGTTAGCATTATTGATACCACTAATATTAGCATTGATGCTATTCCTAATATTCGCATTAATGTTGTCACTGGTATGAACATTAACATTAGCACTAAGATGAGCATTAAATTTATCAGTAGTGTGAGCATTGATGTTAGCACGAATATAAGCATTAAAGTTATGATTAACTTAATTAATGTACTTAGTACTAATATTAGAATTACTGTTAGCACTGATATTAACATATTCACCCTAACCCTTAACAAAGTTAGCTGTCATGGTCTGTGTATTGGTTTGGGTTGTGTTTAGTTTTGTTCCATGTTTTCCTGTGTTCCAAGTTTGTCGTGTGCTCATTAGGTTGTCGTGTCCACCTGTTCTCGTCTACTTTGTGTCGACCAATCAGCTCTCTCCAGCCACTCGTGTCTTGTCCAGGTGTTCCTCGTTGTCTCGTCAATCTGTTTGTATTTAGTTCCCTGGTTTCTTTCAGTTCTTGTCGGTTCATTGTCGTTGTCACATGTCTTTGCCATGTTATAGTTGCCAGTTGTCTTTATCATTGTGATTAAATATTATTATTTTGAGACTCCGGCCTTGCCTCCCTGCTTCCCTGCAATTGGGTCCACCATGTTCTTGCCTTGCGTTCCTCGCCTTCGGCCTAACCACGTATGTGACAGTTAGCACTAGTGTTAATATTGATGTTAGCACCAGAGATGGGGGGGGGGGGCTCGAGTTGAATGACTCACATTTGCATTAAAGTTATCACTAGTGTTAGCATTAATGTTAGCACTAACATTAGTATTAATTAATTATTAATGTATTCATATAATATTTGTATTAATTAATTTCTAATTGTATTACTGATGTTAGACTTAACATTAGCACTAATAATTATCATAGCTCCACATGGACTGAAGATCCAGTTCCTGACCTGAAAGGATATTCGAACTCCACCTCGATGCTCAGGTCGCTGTCCGTGTGGTTCTTGCACTCCACGGACATGCGCAGCATTCCCGAGTAGCTTCCGCATGTGGAGAAAGCCAAGATGGCAAAGAACTGGGGAAGGAGTGAATAATTGTAACAAAGTGTAAGCTCAGCTCATACAACGTGTGAGTGCGTGCATGCGTGTGTGTGAACTGACCCACTGCAGGATCTTGATGAAGCCCAGAGGAACCTTCAGCAGCCTAAACTGACCCTGGGCCACCAGCTGGGGGAGACACAAACATCAATCCTTTATTCACTAAAAACAATGTATAACTTTGGTGCCATTTTTTGGAATCTGGGTGCCAAAGAACTATGACAAGAGAAGTGCTTTGCTGCCATCTTGTGGCATCTTGGTACAAGGGCCCAATGTAAAAGTGAGTTGAGGAGTTTCATTTAGACAAACGTCATGCTTCATCGCCATTTTGCGGCATCTGTAGGCAATTACAATAATTTTTAGGGGGCGTCAATATTGCCTCTTATTCATTAAGACATTTGGTAAACAGACACCAAATTCGCTTTTAATCTGATGATTATCAATCTTTAGGAAGGGAACAGTCACCAAATGGTAGCACGTCTGCCAGTTGATCCAGGGGGAGCTATAGCACTTACTCTAATTATTTAATGATATTTTTCATCATGAGTTATCATCATGTTATGATAACTTATTAAAATTTTTAGGAATTTACAGTCATCCACAGACAGATCAGTTCATTTTCCAATCACAACTATAGATAATGTATATAACACGATATTATTGGATTTCATTGCACTGTCCTCGCTACGATGTCTATTCTTAGTCTGAGCTAAACTCTTTAACATGATGACAAGACATGTCCTCTCGGTAGTTTGGAGAAATTGGAGCTTTAACCTCCTGAGAACCAAGGAAAAAAAGTATGTTGCAATTCTTTTTGTTATTTCCTCACTCCTTGGAGCTAAAACAACAACACATAATCTATAATTTTATAAAATTATGTTTCATTTAGATGCTACAGCATGTCCACTCAAGTGGACAACATAATTATTTTAGCATAACACAACAAAATTATGTCAAGCCATGTTTTTAAAAGAAACTGAACATTTGGCCCGTGTTTTTCTTAAAGCGCTGAACAAAATTTTTATCATTTACCCTTGTATGACACACAAGGCTGTTTGTCTTCCAAGACTATCATCACTGTACTGTGAAAATGATTAAATTTGACTTGAGCTTTACATTTGTTCCGGTCCTCTTAACAGTCAGGGAGGCCTAGGTAGTGCAGGTGTGAATGTGTTAGCTCGTCTTAACTGTTCTGCTCTTCCCCATTGTTCTTGCCATTCATTAATTTCTTAGCTTTGGTACTCCAGGAAGCAGTTTCTCTTTGTAATGCTAAGGAACATGTTGCAACTGATGCATCGCATGTATGTTTTGCCCTTGCAACCTTGGTCTTGGCACCTCTGCATGGCTGAAGTCTACCATCTCCTCAATGTGCCTGGCCCCATAGTTTCTGAACGTTGCTTTAAGCCTGTAGGGTATGGCTTGCCTGATGGACAGCGGCCCGTAAAAAGAAGCATTTCCTCATCGATGCAGACTTTTCCTGGTTTGGTGAGGCTAAGGCAGCATTGCCTTCCTCTGTCCAGAAGAGGCCCGACACGCCAAAGATTGTCTTTCTTCTTTGTTTCCGCTGTTACATCCAGGTCATTGACAAACTTCAGTGAGTTTCTCACCTGGGAGAACACGTTCCTTGTCATTTTCCAAACTTACTATTGACACTTTGGTTTTGCTGGCCCAAAAATATTTGATTCTAGGAAAGCCAGGGCAGACCACATAGATTGACATGCCAAAGAAGAACCTAATTTCTTAAGCCCATCATCTGTAGGTCTCTCCGATTTGTGAAATCTGTCAAGTCTTCAAAGACTTTGTTGTCAATGTACTGTGAAAAATAATGAATATGACTGCAGTTTGTACAAATGGTTGGGTACTCTTGACAGCCAGGAGGCCTGGGTAGCACAGGTTGGAAGGCAAAAAAAAACAAAAAAAAAACACAAACTATCAATGAGGTCATCAACACAATATCAGACCTATCTTAAATATTGACATCGATCCATTTGCGGGGGCAGTAGCTTTAGCAGGGACGCCCAGACTTCCCTCTCCCCAGCCAGTTCCTCCAGCTCTTCCGAGGGGATCCCGAGAGACGTAGTCTCTCCAGCGTGTCCTGGGTCGTCCTCGGGATCTCCTCCGGAACACCTCACTGGGGAGGCGTCCGGGAGGCATCCTAAACATCCTCAGCCACCTCATCTGGCTTCTCTCGATGTGGAGGAGCAGCGGCTCTAGTCTGAGATCCTCCCGGATGACCGAGCTTCTCACCCTATCTCTAAGGGAGAGCCTGGACACCCTGCGGAGAAAACTCATTTTGGCCGCTTGTATCTGGTATATTGTTCTTTCGGTCACGAGCTGTGGGTCGTGACCATAGGTGAGGGTAGGACTGTAGATCGACCGGTAAATCGAGAGCTTCACCTTTCGGCTTAGCTCCTTCTTTACTACAACAGACCAATACAAAGTCCGCATCACTGCAGACGCTGCACCGATCCGCCTGTCGATCTCCCGTTCCATTCTTCCCTCACTCGTGAACAAGACCCCAAGATTCTTGAACTCCTCCACTTGGGGCAGGTTCTCATCCCCGACCCGGAGAGGGCACGCCACCCTTTTCTGACTGAGGAGCATGGTCTCATATTTGGAGGTGCTGATTCTCATCCCAGCTGCTTCACACTTGGCTGCAGTGAGAATTGGCTCACGGCTTGATGAAGCGAACAGAACCACATCATCTGCAAAAAGCAGAGATGCAATTCTGAGGCCACCAAACCAGACACTCTCAACGCCTCGGCTGCGCCTACCTTTGTCACCGATTCTGTCCATAAAGGTTATGAACAGAATCGGTGACAAAGGGCAGCCTTGGCGGACTCCAACCCTCACCGGAAACGAGCCCAACTTACTGAAAAACTGAACTATCATACATGCTGGTCTTGGCCCACAGAGGACGAAGGTTTTCCTGTTCATGTGTTTCTTCAGCTCATCTGATGAGCCTCCTGCTTATTCTTCTGAGCTGTCGCTCTCTCCTCCAGCAGTAACAAGCTCATTGTTTGCATTTTCCTCATGTGACAATTGCAGATCTGAATCTCATTCAACTATTCTGTAAAAATGTTTTTTTCATAAATTCTAATGCCTCAGATACGCCTCCTACAATCGTGCCAAAATGAAAGAGGTTGAAAAAAATATCGATTTATGTATTGCATTAATTACTTTATGTAGAAAATACATTCAACATGTTCATTACCCAATATAGAAATGTGTTTTGGGGCAGAAATGTGAATGTAACCAAAGAAATAGCAAACTAGTTAGCTAATAGCTAACCTCAACAAATCATCATCATGTCCATTACAGTAGATATTCATTAGAGGGTTATTATTTTTCCATAACAAAGAGTTGAACTGAACGGTAACTCCAATTTATGATTCACAACATATTCATCAATAAGACAATACATTATTACCATTGCTAAAAGAACAATATATTAACAATATTTGACTTAAATTTTCTCTTTTCCTGGGATTTGTGTTTTGCTGCAGTCTCTATTTTATCACAGCAAGAAGGCAAAGTTCCTTTGATCCCATCCAAACACATGAGATATCATTGGAAAGGCCACGATGTCCTCTACTGAGCTCAAATGAGTCAAAAGATATAGACCAAAAACGAGGTTGTACATCTCACAAACCCCCGAGCGGCCACCCTGCAACTGGCCAATAGCTTGAGGACGTGATTGGGTGATGTCACCATGCGAGGGGAGCGTCACATGACACTAGGCCTGCCACGATAATTCTTATATCGACTTACTGTTCGATAAATAAAATGGACACAATAAATAATCTAAAAATACACACAAAATAAAATAAGAAACAGAGTGAGCGAGTTGGATGGCTGTGTCATTAGCCACTTCCCGGTGTTGACTCCGTCCAATATTCCACGGCCTTGCTCCACGTGCAACGCTTAGATTCAGCCAACAAAGACACTTGAGGGAAAGTTAACTGTTTGTTTTGATCGCAAGCTAACGAGCTAGCTCGCAAGGTAATGACTAGCATGTGAGCAAACGAGTTAATGAGCTACTGTAAACAGCTTGCTCATTTTCATACGTTTATTTAAAACAAACTGCTTGAGAAAAACAACTTATAAATAGTTAAAAGCAAGATCTACGTAACAGCCGCCATACTGTATTTATGCTGATGATGATGATTTCAGAGGCATTAAAAGGAAAAAAAACAATGTTATCGTTTATCGTGATAGTTTTTGTGACAATATATTGTCTTAAAAATTGTTATCGTGACAGGCTTACATGACACAAACCGAACTGGGAGGGGGGGGGAGGGGGGGGAGGGGGGGGTACTTCTTCTTCATCAGCATCACCATCCTCCTCTTCTTCCCCCACTGCCATTTTACACATTTCCTCACGCACACGAAGGACACGATGACGTCACGTAATATGTCGTGACGATAGGCCCGGACGCGCCTCCAAATGAATCCCTCTCGTCTCCATCCGAATGGGCCCCGTTGAACGCACGCACGCGCTCGCCTTCGTGGACGCGCGAAACAGGGTTGATCTCGCACACGCAAAAGCGCGCGGACGGGCGGACGTCGTGCACGAGCATGCAAAGGCACACCAAAATCAAAGATTTTTATTGTTGTTGTTGTTTTTAGTTTTTTTTTTACCTGATTGACGACGTCCATGATGCTGGATGTGTACGAGTGCGACACCAGATGGACCAGGAGGGGGAGGATGCTGAAAGGACGGAGGAGGAGGAAGAGGAGGAGGGAAGAAGAGGACGGAGGGGTGACGTGTTTCCTGTGCGCTCTTCTTATTTTATTATTATTAAATATATTTCTATTTTACATTTGACAAATAAATATGTGTCATTCCACAATCGCAGGTCATTAGGGCACCAGCATTTTTGGAAATCAGACCACTTATTTTATCGTTTTGTTTTCAAGAAAAACATGTAATAAATAAATTATTACATACGCCCCAAATTCAAGTTCCCAGGTGTCTTATCAACATGCCTGTGGCATGTTTTTGTCAAAATACCCCAAGTATCAACAATTACAGACATATTTTTCCACATATTTCTTGCCATGGAGAAATTTAGGGGTTGGTGGTTTTAGGGCTGGTTTTAGAAGCGGATCTGCCTCATGCAGTGAGCCGTCCCTCATACTGCTGGGCCGGTGACGATTGACATGCAGTGGGCTGCACGGTTTTGCCGTCTTCTCAGTTCAACTCCACTATCAACATGGAACATTTCGCAGACGTGAGACCAAGTCGTTGCTTCTCAAGTCTTTGCCCTCAAGCCCCGAGTCAAGTCGAGACAGGCAAGTCCTGAGTCAAGTTGCAAGTCAAGACATGCAAGTGCAGAATCAAAACGCAAGTCCGACACTTTGAGTTTTGAGTCCTTTCGAGTCATTTTACCAACAGAATAAAAACACATTTTAATATATATAAAACATTCAAATCCCAGCCCCGCCTGTGTGGAGTTTGCATGCTCTCCCCGTGCCTGGGTGGGTTTTCTCCGGGTACTCCGGTTTCCTCCCACATCCCAAAAACATGCATGGTAGGTTAATTGAAGATTCCAAATTGCCCGTAGGTGTGAATGTGAGTGCAAATGGTTGGTTGTTTATATGTGCTCTGCGATTGGTTGGTGACCAGTTCAGGATGTACCCCACCTCTCGCCCGAAGAGGGATAGGCTCCAGCAGCCCGTGACCCTAGTGAGGATAAGTGGTTAATTTATTGCCCTTTCAAAACTGATCGATAGCACGTTTTCAGTGAATATGCTATGCTATGACTTACTTTTTCTCACTTTATTTTTGATGTGACATTAAACAGGCCTGTCACAAATAAGAATTTGCATCCAGTAGTGCTGCAATGAGTAATTTGAGTATTCTACTTACAATTCTATCGGAATAATCAAGTACAAGGATAAAATTTATTTTTGCTTGGTTAAAGAACAATTATGAATACACATGAGAAAATAAGACATAGCACCTAATAATGAACAACCAATTGGTTTCCTCTTTTCGATCATCAGTATTTGTCTTAAATTCACATTGTGCATAAAGCAGGAAACTGCATTTTCTTGTCTACAAACATTTCAAGTGAGGCAGTTTCAAACACAAATGTAAATAGATTTCAGTTTAAACTTGGAATTTCTTGTGAGTATCAAAAAGACAAGGCAGTAATTTAATAAAGGGAAGCACAAGTTTGTCATCTTGTGATGAAGGTAAAATGTTATCCAACTGTGGTATCTCAGTCAGAACACTAGGGGGCACTACGTAAAAATATTACGCCAAAAAGAGGCAAAGTAAACGACACGAACAAGAATGCAGCTGAGTGGTGATCGATTGGAAATGAAGTGAATTTTTAAAAAAAGAAACAAGACTGATTCTTGAGGAAACCACACTGACTAAAACAGACTGTAACATACATAAACCCCAGACAGCACACTGCTGGCTCGCCGTGTAACTATTTGCGTGATTGCTCACAAAGCTAGCTGCTAATGCTAACGAAAACAAGCATAGTGATGTCAGCCACGTGATTCCCACAATGCAATGTGGATTTTTGTTGTTGTTGCAATAATTACTTGTGTGTGAAAGAATGAACTTTTGGTCAGAGGTGGGTTGTGAAGCCATAGTGTGAGTCAAATAAAAGTAAGACAAAGCTTTACCAAATTTTACTTGCGTAAGAGTAAAATGTACACGGGGAAAAAACTACTCAAGTAAGGTGTAAATGGTGATTCTTCTGAGTTTATTAATCAGGACATGAACATCAATAAAACAGAAATAACAAAATAAAATGTGAATGTGCAAATTCTGATATTGCTGTGTGTGTGTGTGTGATTTGTACCCCGTACCCCGAGATGCATGTTTTACAGTTACTTGTGATAACATAGGGCTAATATTTACAGCCAAAAAAAGAACAAAACATCTGCAATTTACCAAAAGGGTGGGCTGAAATATCCACGACTGGGCAGACAGCGACAAATACTTCAATACATGAAAGCTGTTGTTTTTCTTTGTGTTTTTCTTCTATGGTAACGACGACCTTTCCAACATGGTTGCCACGTTGCCATTGGTCAGGCTGTCTCATCTATTTTTAATACCTATGCCCGGGAAGCCCAATATAAGACGTGTGAGGTCATGTGACTTCCTTGTGTCGTTAGCTTACTGAACTAGACCTACACGTCACTAGCTCTTAAACTGGATTGGAGCAAGCAGCACCCAATCAGAAAATCGGAGTCGTAGTCTAACCAGATTGGTCGCGCAGAAAATAGCTGATAAATAAGCAATAATTGATCAATAAAAGTAGCGAGCGGGATTTAGATCATTGGAACGAATTAAAAGTACCGTTTCTTCATAACAAATAGTCGAGTAAAAGTAAACAGTATGCAGTATTAAAACTATTTTGACAAGTACAATTTGTCCAAAATGCTACTTACGGAGTAAATGTAGCGCATTACTACCCACCTCTGCTGTTTTGTCAATTCCTCTACCAGAACGTGCCCATCAGGGCATAGGGCATAACTGTTAAAATAAGAACTAAATACACATTAGCAACAATGGTGTGGGACACTCTAACCTAATAATTATTAAACGCTTCAGTGTTATGTTGTCATTTATCATATTTTCTCACAGTAAAACAGTAAGTTGGACATATAGATATAGAAAGAGGAAGCTACACAGTGCTGGTTTCGCAGTGATTTGTCAAAGTAGCAAGGCTTTTCTAGTCAACGGGTTTCAGTCCAAGTGAAGTCACGAGTCATTGCTATTCAAGTCGAGTTGTAAGTCATTTCAAATATTGTTAAGTCTAAAGTCATGAAATTCATGACTTGTGTCCACACCTCTGTTAACAGGTACTGTAAAACCGCAGTGGTTAGAGAATGTATACTTTATGTATGCTGGATATTGACCTATTGACAGTTTCTATTGCCCGTTTTATTTACCTCACGGGTTTCAACAGCTCTATTATACACTACGGTGGTGTATATTCACCCGCAAGGGGTTGGGAGAGAGGGAGACAGGGACAGTTGGGTTGTGTCCAAAATCACTCCCTAACCACTGTGTAGTTACATCGTTTTGTAGAAGTGTCTGAATGCTTAGTGATCAAATTAAGTGCCCTATATCGTGCACTCATAATTTCCCACAAATCATTGCAAAAAGTAGCGAACAACTCACAAAGTCGTGTTATACCATAATGCATTGCGTCTTCAGAGAAAGTATGGTGGGATTTGATGGGTCGCAGATGGAGGTAGTGAATTTTTCATATAAATGTAAGTAACTTTTCAACAAAGCTTTGATTGTTGGCATTTTTATAGCCATGTACAGTAAAATCATCTCATTTTAATGTGCTTTTTTTTTTAACCCACCACAACAACCTACATTGTTAATGTGCGACAGCTGTGACGTCATTAACAGAGGAGCAGTGCCCGAAAGTTGTTATGAATGAACTCACTATGTATACTATAGTCCACTATGTAGTGTAACACTACATAGGGAGTAGGGAGTGAATGAACGATTTTGGACAGTGAATGTTGGACTTGGCACAGCCTACGTCATATCAAAGCGAAGGAATTCCAGCAGTAGGGGCACCAAAAATCACAAATTACAGTTTTAATTGGATAATTTTGGGGATGGGTGCCCTTTTTTGGTTTAGAGTACCTGCCCCCAAAAATGTCTGTGCACTTGCCTGCCCAACATTATTATAACGTACTAGCTAATGCTGGTAATACGAATCTGGGCTATCACTGCAGCTCTGCTTACCTTTTGGCTTTGACATGATCAATCCTGTTAATGGTAAAACGTAACATGATTATTGTGTGTGCCTTAGATTTGACCAGTCTTGTCGATTCAGTGTAGTGTTACCCTTATGGTACTGAGCATCATTCTTCCTCGGAGTGCGTGTTGCCAGCACACACACACATTGAAGAAGTCAAAGAAAAAGCAAATGACACAGATTTTGTTTTCAATGTATGTGACATCATCTAACCTTAATGTTAGAATTTTAACAGTGACATTATTAAAAAACGAGTAGAGATTTTACTTTTTTTCCACCTTCTGAGATTTGCTTTATTTCCCCTGATACCAAAACCATTTTGAAAATGTTTTTTTCCAGCCTTTAAACTTGCATCAACTTCCACAGAAATGGAAAATTTGTCTTTTTTCTTTACAGGTGATGTGAAAATAAATGTGTAAACACACAATGTCCTGGTTCCATTTACATTATTCCTGACATCTGCGAAACTGTGAAAATGATACCCTTGTGATCCATGTTGTGTTTCTTCGCAGAAATTAAGTCACTGCTCACAATTATTTTTAGAGGGGTCTGTAAAGTCGCTCAATTGTCAACTAACTGCTTTTGTAAATGTGCTCTTTTCAATTTGCCGCCATGTTGTTAGTACAGTTCTACCTCTATAAAAAGTGTACCTCTAAAAAAATTGTATTAAAAAAAATCGTCCTGACGGATAAACTCAATCGATAAAATGAATTAATCGCCCAGACCAACGATAACATGTTCAGTCTGTGTGTTTGCATGTGTGTGTGAGTAGTGAGTGATGAAAAACAAACATTTATTTTCATTATTTTTTTATTTAATTTTTTTATTGGAGGTATGCACGGTTGACTTTGTCATGTGACTGAAATTTGGAGGGAAAACTTTGAGTGAGCCCTTCGGTTGACAGTCAGGAAGAACACGAGAAGACGCGCGGATGTCTGATGATCAGCATCAATACAAAAAAAACAACATTTTTACAACAAAAATGAGGTTTAAAATAAAAATCCACCTTCCAGTAGATAAAAAAAAACTATATAAAATTCACGCCCAGGGTCGCCACAGAGGCGGCATTAGCTTCCGTGTGGGACTACGCGCTAGCAGGAAGTAGCTAATCTGTCAGATGCAGCACAGCTAGCTAGAAAAAGTACAAGTTTTTTTTTTTGGCATATACTCTCCAAGAAAATCCAATGACCACACCTTTTACTATTAGTCCTGCTCCATTGACTACTCACGCCTGATCTACTTTTTTTCAGTTAGTCATGCCTGATGAACTGCCACTTGTTAGTTATGTCTAAATAACCTTTTTCAATTAGTCTTGTCTGATGGACTTCCTTTGATTGGTCCTGCCTAATAAAGTCATTTCGATTAATCATGTCTGAAAAACATTTTTCAATTAATCATGTCTGATGACCTTCCTTCAGTTAATCAAGCCTGATGAAGACATTTCATTTCAGTTCTTCTTTTGATTAGTCATGCCTGATCAACGTATTTTGATTAATTATGTCTTTACAACATTCTATTATTAGTTATGTCTGATCATCTTTCGATTAGTCATATCTGATCAATTTATTCCGATCAGTCATGTCTGCACAACTTCTGATTCATCACATCCTGAATACATTTCTTCAATTAGTCATGTATGATGGAGTTCCTTCAGTTAGACAACCCATTTCAATTAGTCCTTTCTGGATTTTTTTTTTCAAATTAGTCATACCGGATCAACTTATTTTGGTTATTCTGGTCTGACAAACTGATTTCAATTAGCCATGCCCAATCAACTTATTTTGATTATTCATGTCCGACCAACTTATTTCAATTAGTCATGTCCGATCAGTTGATTTTGATTAGTCATGTCTTATCAACTTATTTCAATTAGTCATGTCTGTACAACTTCCTCTGATTAGTTAAGAACTATATCATCCATCAGGCGGGGCACAGCTAGCAATAGCAAAGAGGGACGCGTGAAAAAGTAAAAAAGGTTTCTTTTGTTGTAATGTACTCTACACATGAATCCTTAACTAACAGCTAACTGTTAGCAGTGTCAGAAAGGTCATTGGGTACGTTTGGAAATTCACTCCAAGCGCACTCAGCACACTCCGGAACATTCGGAAACTCAGAGGACTGTTGGAGTGTGCCGTTCAGGTATTCAGAGTGCCACACTCTGGGAGTGGCAGAGCGCCCTCCCGCTGCTCTGACTGAGAAGACAGAGCGGCCGGAGCGTCAGGCAGGACGAGATGTTTACAGGCAGAACTGACACATTCAATATGGTGGACGTACTTACGTATCCCTGTCAATGGCCAACACGCTCGTTTGTTAATTCATTGAAAATGGAGCAGGCTCTGCCTCTGTGAACACTGCACTCTCAGAGCGCAGTAAGAGCGTCAGATTGAATTTCCAAACGTACCAATTGTTGAAAAGTGTTGTTCTTCACAAAAAAATGGTGGCTCAGTTGACAATTGTATAGCGAAGGTCGGCTAGAAAGCAAGTTGGTCGTCTCATGTGTTTAGCGGTTAGCACTGAGCTCGTGCTAATTTTAGTACTCATCCGGTGGAATCATGATGTCCAAGACAGACAATAATGTGTGTGCTAAGCTTGGTCAAAATAAAAAAAATACTGTGTTGTGTTTGTTGAGAGACTTTAAAATGTCCAAACTATCAAAAGGAGGATAAATAAGTAAAAGTTATTGTATCTGTACAGCTAAAATGCTAAGCAGCTTGTTGGACAGTGCTAACAGATAGCACCCAACACTCAACTGAAAGTTCTTCTTCTGCGGTTCTTGTTTGTAAACATGCAGAGGTGCGTTGTCACCACCCACTGGACAAGATTGAGCATGACATGCGATGTTCCTCCACTACTTCCTTTTTTATTTGTCTTTACCTTTCGTTTAAAACTTTTAGCTTTAAAGAGTTTTTACTTCCTTTGGGGCCCCATCGACGGCCTGCCTCCACGGTCCCTGATTGGCCATGAACACCTGTCCATCAAAATGATGTCACGCAGCTCATTTCGTCAGCGAGCTCGTCCTCCTCTCGGCCCGTTCTGATCGGCTCCTCATCGCTGTAGAGTGCAGCGGGTTCTGTGCCGGCGGTGTTGAGGAAGTCGTGGCTCGCGGACCCCAGCAGGTCGCTGGCGGCTGATTCCATCTCGTCCACGGTCATGTGACATGCGTCCGCGATCTCCCGCTTTGCGAATGCCACAAATTTGGGATCACGTGCGTAAAGGCCGAGACCTTCAGAGATGAGAACCTGCAGAGACAAAAAATCATCAGCATATTTGACATGCCAGCAACTAGAAAGGCCCTTCTTTTGATTAGTCATGTCTGATTAACTTATTTTGATTAATCATGCCAACTTATTTTGAGTAGTCATGTCTTGACGCTTCCTCTGATTGATCAAGTTTGAGCCTTTTCTTTCGATTAGTCAGGCCAGATTAATTTATTTATTAATTTATGTCTGAATAACTTTTTCAATTAGTCATGTCTGACGGACTTTCTTCATTTGGTCATGCCTGATCAACTTCTTTCTATTCGTCATGCCTGATCAACTTCTTTCGATTCGTCATGTCGAATCAACTTCTTTTGATTAGTCATGTCTGAGGGATTTTTTTCAGTTAGTCTTTTCGCCATTTTGTCATGGATTAATCATGCCTCATTAACTTTGTTTTTGATTAGTCATGTCTGATCAACTTTTTTTGATTAGTGACATCTGGTCAGATCAACTTCCTCTGATTAGTGATGTCTGAATAACGTTTTAAACGAGCAACGTCTGATGGAGTTCCTTCGATTAGTCATGTCTGATCAACTTATTTCGTTGATCAACTTATTTCCATTAATTATTTTGGTTAGAGCGTCTGCCTCACAGTTCTGAGGACCGGGGTTCAATCCCCGGCCCCGCCTGCGTGGGTTTTCTCCGGGCACTCCGGTTTCCCCCCACATCCCAAAAACATGCATGGTAGGTTAATTGACAACTCTAAAATTGCCCATCGGTGTGAATGTGAGTGCGAATGGTTGTTTGTTTGAATGTGCCCTGCGATTGGCTGGCAACCAGTTCAGGGTGTATCCCGCCTCCTGCCCGATGATAGCTGGGATAGGCTCCAGCACGCCCGCAACCCTAGTGAGGAGAAGCTGCTCAGAAAATGGATGGATGGATTTTGATAGTCATGTCTGTAAAACTTGCTCTGATTAGTCAGGTTCGATCAACTTCTTTCCATTAGTCATGTCTTAACAACTTATTGCTCAGTCATGTCTGTACAGCTTCTACTGAAGAGCCAGGTTTGATCAACCTTTTTTGATTCGTCATGCCTGATCAACATCCGTCATGCCCGAATCACCTTTTTAAATAAGTCATGTCTGAATAACTTCTTTCAATTAGTCATGTCCGAGTAACTTTTTACAAATGAGTCATGATTGATGGACGTCCTTTGTTAGTCATGCATGATCAACTTGTATTGCTTTATCATGTCAGTACCACTTCTTTTGATTAGTCATGTCTGATGGACATCTTTCATTAGTCATGCCTGAAAAAAGTTTTTTCAATTAGTCATGCCTGATCAACTTCTTTCGATTATTCACATCTGTACAACTTCCTCTTATTAGTCTTGTCTGATGGACGTTTTTCAGTTAGTCATGTCTGACATCCTTTGGTCTCACCGCCTCCACCAGACTGTCGGCCGAGCCACGTTTCTCGCCAAACGGAGCACCGAGCTGAGAAGGAACTCTGAGAGTGGTGTACGCTCTGTAAGGAGGTGGGGCTGCAGGACACAAGTGAGAGATTAAATGGCGGCACAACGGGCTCATTACGCCTCAGACGTCTCAGCTCACCTCCCGTAGCGCCGTACCAGGCGGGACTCGGCGCCGCTCCCGTCACACTGACACCTGCTGGTGGAAATGCAACAGCTGATGAGTGACTGGCAGTTCGAAATGCAACAGCTGATGAGTGACTGGCAGCTCACCTCTTCCTGCTCCCCCCAGCTTGTCCTCCCGGCCTCCTCCTGTTCCTCGTTCTCCTTCTACTTCTCGCCGCCACGATGGGCTTCCCTCCTCCTCCACCAGGATGAGAGGAGCGTACAGGAGGCGACCGCGGCGAGGACAAGGATTGGCCCAGGACGTGGAGGAAACCGCAGTAGAGTGACCGGATGACGGAGGATGGTCGTAACTGCTGTATGTCTACACCAAAAAGGAACTGGAGTTTTTGTATGTGCGTGTATGTGGGGGTTTCATGTGTGCATGTGTGAGTGTCTTTGTGTGTTCCCATGTTTGTTTGTGCATGCTTTACTGTGTGTGTGTTAGTGGGTATGTACAGAATGTGTGTTAATGTGTATGTGTAGATGTACAGTGAGTGTGTGTGTATGTTTTTTGTGCGCGTGTTATTGTGTACTGTATGTGTGTGCGTTAGTGTTTCTGTGCATGTGTTTAGATATATGCGAGTACGTGCGTGTGTTTTTTTTTTATGTGCGTTAGTACACTGGAACCTCGGGTTACGAATGACCCGGTTTACGAACAATTCCGGTTATGTCCAAAATTTTCTTTGAAAACTTACCTCCAGTTATGAATTATTTTCAGTTTGCAAAGGCTCTTAAAATGGATGAACGTAAGGATCTATGTACTTCTACTCATGCTGCGTGACGATCATTGACTCCGTGCATAAAGCATTGCTGAAAGCTGAAAACTTGTTGTCTGTTTTGGGTTCAATCCCCGGACCCGCCTGTGTGGAGTTTGCATGTTCTCCCCGTTCCACCATATGATTATCTATGTCTATGTATGTGTGTACGTGTTTGTGTTCATGTGCGTATGTGGGTTTGTGTTTTCCTATGTGTGGGCATTAGTGTGTAAAAGTGTGTGTGTGTGTGTGTGTGTGTGTGTACCTGAGTGCAGGTGCGGCGCGGAGGAGACTTGGGGTGGTACGTTCCCGGCATGGGTAAGTCGTCACTGCTGCCCTGACGTCTCAGACACTGAATGTTGAACGAGGGCTTTCGACCTGGTGGCCAAATCCACCGTCAGCCGTCTTTGACGATGTCACACACGTTGTAATTGGTTGTATCTCACCTGTGGGCGTGGCCGGGAGAATACGCCTCCGTGTTGCTCTTCTACCCTCGCTGTAGCCGTTTCCATAGTGACTGTAGGGGGCGTGGTCATCATCGTGCAGAGGATCATCAGGGTAATATCTGGAAACACACACATGCAGATGTAAAAGTGTATGTACGTGTGTGTGAATGTGCGTGTACCTTTCTGTGGAAGTGATGCTGGCTGTGTCGTCTTCTCTTGTGTAGTAACGTGTCTCTCTGGATATGTCCATGTCGCCATTCCGCCAGTGCCTGTACCTCAAGTCCCTCCTGTCAATCAAAGTACTTTTCATATTTGTAGTATTCATAGCCTACCTTCCACGTTTAGTTCTTTACCATAAGCTCAGTGTTTGTCGATTAACACCTATTTGCACTGGCACTGGCCCCCAGTCCACCTGAGATGTGAGTTTAAGATTTTGTTAATTGTTACTTTCTAATAAAATATTACTTTAGTATTATTGTTAGCAGGCAGCACGGTGAGCAATTTTATTTATTGTTTTTACTATTATTATTGTTGTTATTTTACCTTTTGTCGGTGCGATGGACGACTAGTTAGCACATCTGCCTCACAGTTCAGAGGTCCCGGGTTCAAATCCGGCCTCGCCTGTGTGGAGTTTGCTTGTTCTTCCCATTGGTGGGTTTTCTCTGAGTACTCCGGCTTCCTCCCACATCCCAAAAACATTGAAGCATTGAAGACTCTAAATTGGCCGTAAGTGTGAATGTGAGCGCAAATGTTTGTTTGTTTCTATGTGACCCTGCAATTGGCTGGCGACCCTTTCAGGGTGAAGCCCGCCTCTCGCCCAGTCAGCTGGGATAGGCTCCAGCACGACCACGACCCTAGTCAGGATAATTACGGAAATTGGATAGATCGATATTAATGTTAGCATTACGGCTATACGCGAATCGGTGGTGACTGGAATTTGGATTCCAGTGGGCATCTTAGAATATCGTACCACTTTACTCTGAAAAGAGCTGCAGCTCCTGCCACACCGCATTTAATTAAAAAAATAATATGGTCAGGCCTGTCACGATAATTACTATATCAACTTATCATTCGATAAATAAAATGGACACAATAGTTTTTCCTGACTCGATAAAGTGTCGTTGTGGTGAGCCGGCGTGCGGATCACGCAGTGAGCCGACAGAGTTGGATGGCTATGTCATTAGCCACTAGTGGCCTCATGGAATGCCGGCAGACACTCTTGCCGGTGTTGGCTCCGTCCAATACTACACAGCCTAGCTCCAAATATGTGCAGCGCATAGATTCACACAACAGAGACACTTAAGGGAAAGTTAACTGTTTGTTGTGGTCGCTAGCCCGGCTGCGAGCCAACGAGCTAGCTCACGAGCCAACAAGCTAGCCTGCAAGCTAACGAGGTAGGGAGTTAAGGAGCTAAACAGCTGGCTTCACCACTGCTATGTCATTTAAAACATCAGCGCTTTGCTCCTCCTTGTTGTGTGTGTTAGTCCCCAATTAACACAAACACGGGAATGTTAACCGTTTATTAAATATAACCTCAGTGGCACACGTTATTCCGCCAGTAGTTGACTACCGCAAACGTCAACGTGTATTTGATTTACAGGTGAAGGGCTCGTGTTCAGTGGACCAATCACATGGTAGCTGGGTTTACATGGAGACTTTTTCATCATTCCGATTGAAATCTTCCGATTGAAAGTTCTCTGGATAAACTGTTTACATGCGACATGATCCAATCCGATCGGGTGTATACATGTACATTTAATCGGAACAGCCGTGTGACATGCGCACTTCTTCATGAATGTCACATCATTTATCAAGATGGAGGTCCGTCGTCTATACTTTTTTTATACGTTTAAAAAAACACTTGATAAAAACAACTCATAAGTAGTTTAAAATCAAGATCTTCATCGCATGCGAGCTTCATCAGGGGCCGCCATATTTACATGTGCGTAAATTATTAAGTCATTTACGTCGAGATGAAGCATGCACAGACAGCTTTTCCCGGCTTTTGCTCTTCCGGATGACGGTTCACATGGCGAAAATTTAGTTCTGATCGATTTGGCAAAAGGAATATTCCACCCCTGTGCAACCGAATGAAATTCTACTGCTACTCTGAGTGCTTTAACACTGTCTTCTCATTCACCTCCTGATGTCACAGCATCAGAAGCAACTGGGGTTTCAGTATCTGACTCAAGGATATTTGGACATGGCTGATGATCGAACTCACAACCTTCGGGTTGACGAATGATCACGGTACCACCTGAGCCATGCTGTCCCCACAATACAAAATATTTCATGATTTAAAAAATTTTTTTTTTTAAAATCAGTTTATTTGAAAGGGGACAATGCAATTTCATAAAACACATGAAATACACATGGTTAAAAAAAGCCAGAATTAGCCAGAAGGGTACGTTTTCATCTGTAGTCCCCTGACTCTCCACCGAGACCATGATCTTTATGAAAAAAAGAAGTTTTATCCTGTGCTTAAGGTTGACGTCATTTTGAAATACTGCGCATAGTTTCTGCGCATGTGCGCATTTGGCCTCAGTGGCTGCAGTGGGGACGGCGATGAAGTCTATAGCCCTCCACCGAGACCATGATCTTTATGAAATGAGGTGTCTGATAGCTGAGCCCGAGGAGCTGAACGGATATTCATGACAGCGCCACAACCAAAGCCGGAAAAGAGCAATTGCTGGATGGGGCGACCGCGGCAGAATGAATGGTAGAAAGTTTATCTAAGATAGCATAGCCAGCCAGCTAGTTAACTTGGGGTTGCTGTTCCCAGCCAGTGAGGATTTATGGCACAGAGACAGGCGTAAAGGGTTCTACCTTTGGTAATGGTACAGCGAGGGATCCTGGTTAAAATAAGCCATTTTAAATTAAAAAGAAAACTTTTTCGGGGGGAGAAGCGGAAGCAAAAATGCACCAGTGTACTCTCTTTCCAGTTTCCAATTCAACTGGATTTTTCATTTATTGCGCTACAAACGTACGTATGACATATCTCAATTTTGGAATAGTACAAGGAGTATGGATTAAATTCTGATTCAAAAGTCATTCGTTACTGTCCATACGAATAACAAATTGGGATTTAGAGAGCGAGTCCAAGCCCTAATTAACACCTTCCTATCTTGGTGATTTAGTGGTACCTTATGTTCCATCCGAGCCATACGCTCGCAACATATTGGTCATTTGGTGACTCCGAGGAAAAAAAGAAGTCGGCATGATCAAGAGTATTCTCTATTAGGGCTCCAGTACTCTGGAATGTCCTACATGAGAAAATTTGAGCGGCTACCTCTGTAGTAACTTTTAAATCTCAACATAAGACTTATTTTTACAGTCTCGCATTTGGTTAAACCACACCTAGTATGCAATTACTCTCTGTTAGCCAGGTTTTGGCCTGTTTTACTGCCATTGCTGTTCTCTCCTAACCCCTTCCTCTCCTGCTCAGAGGGGGTGATTCCTTCATCTGTGATCCTTCCCCATGTTTATTATATTTTGTGTCTTCCCCTAAATGGGTTTTCCATATTGCATATTTATAGTTTTCACAGTTATTAGTAGTTTCTTACCTTCCATATTTGTAATGCGATGGCCTCTTGTGGGTGTTGTCTAGAAGCCCATTCCTGACTGAGGGTCGGCGGTGATGATGATTAACAGATGACCTCAGATTGTCTCGCCGTGAAATGTGAGCATCGTAATCGCCGCCATTAGACATTTTGCAGAGAGAACCGACCCGATGGATCAAACCACCATTTACCACACCGCTGTCACCCATGACTCCCCCTGGACCGACGGGCACAATAGATCCCCGCCGGTCATTGTGTGGTCCTACTGTGTCCATCTGCAGAGGTGGGAAGAAAGTGAGTGTGTGCATGTGTGTGTGTGTGTGTGTGGTAAAACAAGAACGTCCACCTCTTCCTCTTCCCTCATGGACTCCTCCTCCTCTTCTTCTTCCTCCTCCTCTTCCTCCTCCAGGTCTTCATTGAGGGCCAGACGCATCTCTGGACCGAGATCCTGCAGAGTCTTGAGACCCGCTTTACATAACTGCAAACACATGCACGTCAATACACACCCGTTGTAGGATTAGTGACCGTATGGCTGACAGACCTGTACGGCTGACGGGTTGGTGGCGTCAGTCTCCACACTCAGACCCCCTCTCTCCTTCCTCTTCCGGAACTTGCGGAAGTAATCTTGGATCAGGAAAGTGGCATAGAACTTCCCAACTGTCACTTCCTCCTCTGCAGCAGGAAACACCAGAGAGACAGAGACTGGTACAGGTCTGTGGTACTGGTCTGTGCTATTGGCCTGTGTTGCATGGTACTGATTTACGGTACTTGACTGTAGTATTGGTATTTGATATTGTAGAACTAGTTTCAGTGTTTATTTTTACCTTTAATAGTGAATCGCAACAGTTGGTTTAATTACAAGAAGTGACCCCAGTCTATCTGCTCAAGAACAACAGCGAAAGGTGGAGGCATGAAGCCGATGCATTTCCATGAGAGAAAGGAACCCCCACCCCTTGAGAGGTTTCTTTCTTTCTTTGACCACCTGGCTGTGTCTGTCTGTAGTTTGTGTATTGATCAGCTTATTTGCATGTAGGAAGGTATGAAACTCCAGCTTTGAGAACCCATTTTGGCCAGACCTTTAAGATTCTGCATGTCTCCATGTCTAATTGTCTGACCTCTTTGTAAAGATAAAAAACTGCACAAGTAACTTTGTCTTCAAGTATTTGCTTCGGTATTCTCTATCAGAACAAGACATTTTTTCCACAACACCCGTGTTACTGAAACATGGCTGGAGTCCATGGTACTGTCCATATAATGCCTACTGGTCCATGGGACTGGGTCATGGTACTGGTCTGTGCTATTGGCTTGTGTTACTGATCCATGGTACTGGTCTGTGGTTCTGAGCATGGTACGTGGTACTGATTCAAGGTACTGGTCCATGGTACTAATCTGTGGTACTAAAACATGTTACTGATCCGTGATACTTGTCTGTACTACTGGTCCATGGATTAACATTTGTTAGCCCGCTAAGAGTAGTGCTAACGCTAATTCTAACGTTTGTACCTTCATGTGGTGGAATGACTTCATCCAGAAGTTTTGGTTTCATTCTCTTCCAGATCTTCTTGATGATCCCCCTTAGCTCCTCGTTCTCCTGATCCGGGTTGCCTGGCGATAGCACAAGCGGAGCATGTCAAAAGACAGCCATGTTGACTGAGACATTTTTCCCGAGGGCATACCTTCGGTCTTGATCTTCAGTGCCGTGCGGACCAGCGCAAAGAGGGTGGCGTTGAATGTCACCATGCCGTCTGCATTCAGAGGCATGTTCATAGCCACCAGACGCTACCAACAGCAACATCAACACCGAGGCAGGAAAGTTTAATGCACGCAGGAAGAGACTTTTGGCTTCAGCCTCATGTGTTCCACCGAATAATTCACAAAAGTTACATGTACTTTATGCTTTACGTATGTTAGCTTGAATTACCTTACACGCTACTCTGTGAGGACACAGTTTTCCAAAGCCAAGAGGAGGTTGTATCCTTCGAAGTAGAGCCACAACATCCAAATGTTTAATGCGACCCCTGAGCGACAATAACACAGAAATGGATGACTCCTCCTACTCCTACCAATTATGAAAAAAAATAATAATCACGATTATTTTCATTATTGAAATCACGATTAGTAAACATGGTTATTCACTGATTTCAAAACTTAGTATTTAGTCAACTTTAAGCATAACTTAAATGAACAACCAGAAAATACATTTGCAAAAGGTAAAGTAATAATAATAATAATAATAATAATAATAGTCATAATTAAAAAAAAAAAAAAAAAAATACAGACATGGTTAAAAATGTGCCAATGTTTTTAGCCATGACTGTATTGTCTATAAAATATATATTTGTCTAAAAAACACGATTGTTCATTGAATTTGAAACTTTAAATACAACTTGGCACGGTGGAGACTGGTTAGAGCGTCTGCCTCACAGTTCTGAGGACCGGGGTTACCCACGAGCAATTTAGAGTCTTAATCAACCTACCACGCATGTTTTTGGGATGTGGGAGGAAACCGGAGTGCCTGGAGAAAACCCACCTAGGCACGGGTAGAACATGCAAACTCCACACAGGCGGGGCCCGGGATTTGAATCCGGTCCCCAGAACTGTGAGGCAGATGTGCTAACGAGTCGGTAGGTAAAATAACAACAACAACAACAACAATAATAATAATAATAATAAATAAAGCAAATATAGACACGGTTAAAATTGTGCCAAAGTTTTTCGCCATGACTGTATTGTCTATAAAATATATGAACCATCTGATCAGTCGACCACTGTGCCGACTATAAAATATATATTTGTCTAAAAAAATCCTTCACTCATTGTTCTGGCATTGAGCAAATAGAAACAATTTTGGTATTGCTAATTGACCTAAAATAAGAAAAGTTTATTCTGAGTTCAAGTCAAACAGTTGGGAAAAAAGTGCATGTCTCTCTCTCTCTCTCTCTCTCTCTCTCTCTCTCTCTCTCTCTCTCTCTCTCTCTCTCTCTCTCTCTCTCTCTCTCTCTCTCTCTCTATATATATATATATATATATATATATATATATATATATATGCTGCTCCTGCTTGGCCTCTTACGGACAGTGTGGTGCAGGGCATGCATAGAGCTACATTCTTACATTAATCTAAAAAGAATAGAAGAAGAAAGTAACGATAGAACTTTAATATATGTCGTTTTTCACAGATTAGGAAGAATATATGCCCATGAGTATTGTTATATCACCTGTCTGCATGTGTTAATACAGTGTTTGTGTGTGAATATCGTTATTTGAAGGGAAATCCCTACCGTGATCTAATGCTACTTCTAGCTAGGGGTCAATAGGGGTTTCCATTGACTATTAGCATTAAGCTGGCAATTTCTAAAACGATGTGTGTCTCGTATTTAAATATGCAATATGTGTAATTTTTTTTTATGTTGTTTCGTTTTGGGCACGGTGGCCGACTGGTTAGAGCGTCAGCCTCACAGTTCTGAGAACCCGGGTTCAATCCCCGGCCCCGACTGTGTGGAGTTTGCATGTTCTCCCCGTGCCTGCGTGGGTTTTCTCCGGGCACTCCGGTTTCCTCCCACATCCCAAAAACATGTATTAATTGGAGACTCTAAATTGCCCGTAGGCATGACTGTGAGTGCGAATGGTTGTCTGTTTGTATGTGCCCTGCGATTGGCTGGCAACCAGTTCAGGGTGTACCCCGCCTCCTGCCCGATCACAGCTGGGATAGGCTCCAGCACGCCCGCGACCCTAGTGAGGATAAGCGGCTCAGAAAATGGATGGATGGATGGATGTTTCGTTTTGTCTTAAAGCATCTTAAAGCACGCTCAGGGAGGGCAGAATAACATACGTCACACGCTTGCTGCAAGCGAAACACGGTGCGTTCAGGTTACTTTTACAAAGCAGGAACTTGCATACACATCCCGCGCCGCTGCACATTGTTTGTCTTTGATTATAACATTTTTATGATCGTGAGAAGCCAAAATCAAAATCACTATTCAATTTTGATTAATCGCCCAGCCATACTACATGCTACATATATGGTTGCATGTTATTTCTGCTTCAATGCTGTCATGAATACGTCTGCATCTCTAAGTGGTCGTACTTGGCCTCTGGATCATATTCTGACCAGATCCTCTTGAACTCATCTAGGTGATGTGGACCCAGGATCGACCAGTCGCGGGTTAGGTAGTCAAAGTTGTCCATGATGACTGCCACAAATAAGTTGATGATCTGTGGACACATACACATTCATCCATATATGCAGATGTGTAATAAAGTAGCATCTACTGGTGTAATAAGATTGTCGTGTAACAATGTAGTGGTGACTTTGTTTAAAAAAAGTATCTACTGGTGTAATGATATAGTAATAAACTGTTAGTTAGTTCGAGGTAGTAGTGGTGTTTCGTGTTGTATAATAGCAACTACATGTGTAATAATAATAATATAGTAATAACCTGTTAAACAAAGTACTGGTGACTAGCGTAATAAAGTATCATCTGCTGTATAATACATAAGTTGTGGTGACTTGATTAAAAAAAGTTGTATCCACTGGTGCAGTAACATATTAATAACCCGTTTGAAAAAGTAGTGGTAACTTGGGTAAAATAGTATCTATTGGTCTAACAACATAGTAACAACATAGTTATTACACCTGTGATTATCTATGTATTAGTGAGTTGTGGAAAAAAAACACACATTACGTGTCTAATAACATAGTAATAATCTGTGTAATAAATAAGAGGTGATTTGATGTATAGTATACGCACCAGGAAGGCACACAACATGAAAAAGCTGATGAAGTAAACGATGGCAAAGTTGCTCCCGCAGCTGAACTCTTCTCCTGGCTCGTAGTCGGACTCAGGATCGCAGCGTTTCCCGGGAAGACTGGCCAGCATGATCTCCTGCCATGCCTCGCCTGTCGCACACCTGTAACACACACACACACACACTTTCACGCACAGTCAAGAGGCCGAGTAAAGTGATGATAAACACCCGACCTGAAGAGGAGGAGGACGGCCTGAGGAAAAGTCTGGAAGTTGTTGTTCCTGTTGATCTGCGTGTGATCCTGCATGGCGACCTTCCCAAACGTCTGATGGAGACACAGGCAAACATGTCACATGATGTCTCAATTCCTCCATTAGGTTGTACAGAAAACCCTCACCCATTTGCAAAACGGCATTTGGAATTTTCTTTCTGGAGAGCTTACCAAAAAGTACTGTATTAGTTGATAAATAATTATTCGATTATTATTATTTATTATTATTCTTTTTCTAATGTACTAAAGCGCCACGTGAGCGTAGGAGTAGCGACTGTCCACCACCAGCTGAAAGCCACACTGCTTGACAGCAAACAACAGCGTCATGGAAGATTCCAGTATAGGTCCGACAATGGGGTGACATGTCACCAGAGAAAGCAGGGCGGTCAACTTCTCAAGATGATGAGAAAGACTAATCTTGGAAGCGATGTCCTCAGTGTACTCTCACCTGCATGCCGATGACTGCGTAGATGAAAAAGATCATGGCGATGAGCAGGGCGACGTACGGGAGTGCCTACGAGGACAAATGGGACCAGTTACAGACCTGCATATATGCGTGTAACTAGCTAGTGGAATCTTGTGTAAAGAAAGTCAAGCACATCGACTGTTGAAATAGCCCGTTTAATTAAGCAGTGGTGATTTGGGGAAAAAAGTAGTATCTCCAAGTGTAATAACATAGTAAAACCCTTTTTATCAAATTGTGGTGACTTTTGTCATAAAGTAGCATCTACAGTTGTAATTACCAGGGTTCTAAATTAACTCTTTTGATCATCAGCCAACGCCTCTGGTAACTTTCTAAAGTTACCAGCCAATCAGAATTTCCACTAGCCAATTTTATTTCTGGTGAAAATAAGAGATTATGAGTGTCAGTGAATTCATTTGATAATTTCATTGGAATTGCTGCATGAATAAAAACAAAAATATACACAGAAAGTAAAAAACATTTTCTTTCTAAAAATTTAAATTAATATGTTTTAACTTTTAACATAACATTTAACATGTTTGTGTGTAGGTAGGCGGAATGGTGAACAACTGGTTAGTCGTTCACCATTTCACAGTTCTGGGGACCAGGGTTCAAATCCCGGCCCTGCCTGTGTGGAGCTTGCATGCTCTCCCCGTGCCTGGGTGGGTTTTCTCCGGGCACTCCGGTTTCCTCCCACATCCCAAAAACATGCGTGGTAGGTTGATTGAAGACTCTAAATTGCCCGTAGGTGTGAATGTGAGTGTGGATTTTTGTGTGTTTCTATGTGCCTTGCGATTGGCTGGCAACCGGTTCAGGGTGTACCCCGCCTCCCGCCCGAAGATAGCTGGGATCGGCTCCAGCAGCCCGCGACCCTAGTGAGGAGAAGCGGTAAAGTAAATGGATGGATGGATGTGTGTAGGTGCCTTGTTTTTAGGTTGAGGTATTTTAGTTTCCCAAACTGCCATAGAAAAAATATGTTGATGATTCCCAAGTTTGGGATCAAACTATTGTATGGTAAATTTTATGGTTAATTTTTGAAACCCCGAAACATAAAATTACATTTCTTTCTATGGACGTTTGTACGTTACTCTATCATAATAATTGCACTGATTCTGAAACATGTAATTAGTAACATTACATAGCTTCGGGAACTCTGGTGGTCTTTTATGGCTCAATTGTAAAATTACTTGTTCCCACCACAAAATTGTTTGTTCTGTTGTTGCCTTTGGCGTACATGCGGCAATCCCGACAAACCATAATGGCATTTTTCTGATCAAACTCAAGCAGCCATTCACGTCCCGTCAGTCATTTGGCATGAAACTTTTTTTTTTTGCTTCACACGGTTGTTCGGTATCCTCGTAATCCCCTGGAAATCCCGGTTTGCCTTCGCGCAGCCAATGCACTTTATGCATCTGTGACCGGTGGCGCTCCTGCCTGGTATCGTACCCCCGACCGCGTCAGTGAGAGTGAGAGTTGAGTGCAATCTCTGGCAGACACACACACACATCACCGGCTAAACTGGCTAGTAAGTTTTTATTACTACTCATTAAAATGAATTTTAACCGGCATTTGGCGGGTTGGCGGGTTTTAATTTAGAACCCTGGTAATAATCAATTAATGACCTGTTTAACTAAGTAGTGGTCACGGGTAAAAATGCTCTAGCTACTGGTGTAATAACATAGTAATAAGCATGTAACAGCGTAGTGGTGCCTTGTGTTTGATAAACATAGCATATAATAATAACATAGTAATAACCTGTTTAACGTAGTGGTGACTTGGGTAAAAAGAGCTTTATCTACTGATATAATATGTATATATATATCGGCCATGATCGGTTATTTGAACTCACTACTCAGTGATCTGTGATAGCTAAATTATTAGTACAATTCATGGCTATTACTGTGTACTAACCTCACTAAAATCAAGACATTACAATTGCACAAAATAATATTAATGCTTCAAATAATAAACCAATTGCAAGTTAAACATATTTATATTGCACTGACATTTCAACAATGCACAAAATAAAATAAACTAATTAAAAAAGGCAGCGATCCCCAAACTTTTAGTGCCACTGACCGTTTTCATGTGAAGACATATTTTGAAGGCGCGGCATAGAAACAAAAACAAATGATGAAAACTATCACTCAGCATTACGCTTCAACTAGCAGTCTTATTATATCTCCACAGCACAGCGTGTTGTAAGAGGCCTATCTATCTACAAACAATTATTCACTACTTTTATTTATAGCATCTGAAGTTACCTACTCATGATGGCAGGTCTCAATGTCCCTATGCCATATTCCGACAGGTGTTATGACAGTAACGACACAGTGCTGTAAAGTGTCATGGTGTTTTAGTGCGCTTCAACGATGAATATAGTGCTCATTAACACACAGTAGTTGTCCACGCATTATTGGACATAATAATCTTGCGACAAAGCTGCCATGGAGGCAATGATTAGTCACATAATGATGCCATCATCAGTGACTGTGATTTCGTCGCGTGGGCTGTTCCGCTCGGGCATTCCTGCGGCTGTGGCTAGCTTTTCAGCGGGGCTAAATACGATGTAGAGCCTCGGCGCTGGTGGAGCTGAAGACACAATCTTGTTTATTCCATGGACATTCCGCGCTGCTGTCTTCTATGCATTATTCGACATAATCTGACAACAAAGTTGCCATGGAGGCGATCATTAGCACCGTGTTTAGCCACGGTAGTGAGCTAGCCACAGCCAGAGGTTCCTGCGCTACGTAGTCACAAAACACTAGCTTTCGGATTTAAACATACAAGATGACAGCGTTGAACGTCCCTGGAGTAAACGAGACTATGAGAGATAATGTCTTAATTCGCGGAGCCAATCAATGACGTTATTGATAGGATCGGTAAATTTAGACTTTGCAGCCTGTCACAAAATTTGCATAAAATGAAAATTATCGGCCGATTTAATTAAGATGATCAGATTGCTGTAAAGTCTAGTAATAACATAGTAATAAGCCGGGAAACAAATTAGGGGTGCCTTGTGTTTAGAAAGTAGCATCTATTGGTGTAATAACAGAGTAAACACCTGTTTAACAAAGTAGTGTTGGATTGTGTAACAAAAAAAAAAAAAAAAGAAATCTTATCTACTGGTGTAAGAACACAGTACTATGCTTGTAATAATAATAAGACCTGCAGCGACTTGATGAAGGTCCATAGCAGGGTTCGGATGCCCTCCCCTTTGCTCAGCAGTTTGACCAATCGCATCACTCGGAAGAGGCGGAAGAAAGTAATGGACACTCGAGAGCTGTCCTCTCCACTCTGACACACACACACACACACACACACACACAAAAACACACACAGGTGAGTGACAGTCAACTTATATGCAAACATTCACATTTGTTATTTTTGTTTGTTTACGTACGCTGAACTCCGTCACTACGATGTCTACCACACTGCCAACCACGATGAGAGCATCAAAGGAATTCCACGCATCCACAAAGTAATGCTGCGCACGCACGCACGCACACACACAAACACACACACACACACACACATAGGCATAGATCATTTTATACTTCACAGGCATAGATCATTTTATACTTGAGACTATGTGTGTCCCGGGATGCACATATCATGGAAACAATGAGGCCCTGCCCTGGAACAATGAGTCCCTGCAATTTATCATCACAGAATACAGATATAATAATCCTTTGCTATATCACGGTTCTTGCTTCGCAGTGCCGCTATATTGTAGATTTTTAAGACAGTTGTTTTATACTGTTTGTAAAATATTTTTGTGTTATCTATTGCAACCAGTTCAGGGTGTACCCCGCCTCCTGCCCAATGATAGCTGGGATTGGACGCCCGCGACCCTTGTGAGGATAAGCGGCTCAGAAAATGGATGGATGGATGGATGTTATCTATTGCTCTTGGGGAGGAATGGTGAAAGACTGGTTAGCACATCTGCTTCACAGTTCTGAGGACCGGGGTTCAAATCCCAGCCCCGCCTGTGTGGAGTTTGCATGTTCTCCCCATGCCTACGTGAGTTTTCTCCGGGTACTCTGGTTTCCTCCCACATACCAAAAACATGCGTGGTAGGGTCCTTGAAGAGTCTAACTTGCCCGTAGGTGTGAATGTGAGTGCGAATGGTTGTTTGTTTATGTGTCCTGCGATTGGCTGGCAACCCTTTCAGGGTGTACCCCGCCTCTCGCCCGAAGATAGCTGAGATAGGCTCCAGCAGCCCGCGACCCTAGTGAGGAGAAGCGGTAAAGAAAATGGATGGATGGATGGATGGATGGATGGATGGATGGATGGATGATATAATGACATTAGACCATAATAAATAATTGCACACCTTACAAATTCTGCCCCGGTAATCAAACATATGAGTACAAGTGTAATGTTCACTCATTTACTAAATAAAAGTAGGGCATTTCACAAGACCAAGTAAATAAAATTAGAAAGTTATATGTGTTCAAATAAAGTGCTCAACTTCAGAAAAATTTAAAAAGTTTGAATTTCCCCTTTTCTGTTTGGTATATTGACACAACAGTGAAGACTCAAACAATTTTACATATTTCAATTTAACGCATCTTAACAACTGCACCAATTTAGTTCAAAAACTTTGTTTTGTTTCATAATGGCGTTTCACATATATGCACTGTTAATAAGTGCTCGCAGTGGGAACTTCCCACTGAGAAGTACAAACAAAAATTACTCTGGCCATTCCATTTGTTCTCTTTATCGGTCATCTTCTGATTTTTCTCCGTCTTTCCCTCACCTTCCACGCTGAGTCTCTTTCTCTCTCCCCTGCTATGTTTCACCTCATCTCTGCCTGGTCTGCGCATAGTCAAAATTACGGCTAGAGATGCAGATTTGATTGGCTGAAGGGGGTGACAGAACTCGCATATGATTGGTCGGCATGGTTCAATCACTACTGTAAAACCTATAATATGTTCCACTGGTTAAAATAGAAGTGCCCCCATATGTTGTGAAATATAACTCTTTTTTTTTTGGCTATGGTGTGTGTCAGTATGGGACTGCTTCTCGGTCTGCCAGTTAATGAACTCTGTTTTAAACGATGTCGACCCGATCGAGTGAGCTGTTTCGCTCCTTAGCTCACTAGCTAGCTAGCTCACGAGCTAGCGAACATAATAAACACTGTATTTTCACGACCATAAGGCTCACTTAAAAGTCTTAAATTTTCTCCAAAATGGAGATATAATGTGACGCCTTATAATGTGACGCACCTTATGTGTGCACCGACTTCCAAAATCTATAAATGTTGTTGTGTGATGAGCGCTCCGCTTGACTTTTTTTTTTTTGGACTTTGTTTTGATCGCTTGACTGACTGGGAGCATTTCCTGCCGACACCCTGCTTATACAGAGGAAAAGCGGACGTGGCTGAGGACAGCATGCGGACGCAAAGGGGGAAGAGTGCGTGAAGGAAAGCCACACCCCCAGTAGGTATATAGCGCCGGGGTGTGCATTGTGCAAAACAACATCGGTTTGGCGAAGGACCCCCGAAAATGGCACCTACGAAGAGGCACAGTTTAAACTGCAAGCTATCAGTTATGCGGAGGAACATGGGAATCGAGCAGCCGCAGCCGCGAGAGAATTCAAGATCAACGAATCCATGGTTTGCAAGTGGAGGAAGCAGGAAAACGAGCTTCGCCAAGTCAAGAAGACGAAGCTGAGTTTCCGCGGGAAAAAAACAAAACGCGGAAACAAGGCGAGGTGGTCCGAGGACTCGAGCAATGGATTAATGAGAAAAGAACAGCCAGGAGAAGTGTCTCAAGTCACCATTCGACTGAGTGCAAGAACTCTGCCATGTGCAGCAAGTGAGGAAGCTTGCCATCATTCCGGGAGGCTTGACTAATGTTGGATTGTTCTATTTTGTACTCATGAAGCTATGTTCCATTATCTAACAATTAAGTTCCGTTTCCAAAACACTAGGGTAATATATGATTAGGTTTTGTTATCCATGTGAATATGTAGGAGTTTAGATTACTGAGGAATGATGGTTTTAGGATGACTCCCCCTTTTCTGATAACACCCAAGGCCAGAGGTACCTTCTGCTAAACAGATATATCAAAACCTCCTGCTGAACAGTCATAACGAAACCTTCTGATGTGTATAAAAGGAGTTAGCTCAAATAAACGAGGTGTGTCATTCAGTGAACCTGCACTCTGGTGTACAGTTGATTGAATGCACCCTGAGACTCAGCACTCTGGTGTCTTATTTTTTCCTCTCTTTTTGGACAAAGAAAACGAACACGCACGGACGATTGAAGGTTCCATGATCTATTGAACATTGACATTATATTACGTCCTTAACACTAAGGAACTCCAACCACTGGACAGCCGTGTAAACAGGGCGTTCAAAGTGAAGTTGCGAGCGGCGTGGAAGTGATGGATGATGGATGACGGCGAACACAGTTTTACTAAAACTAGGAGGCAGCGCCGGGCGAGTTTCGTCACAATTTGTGAATGGATTGTGGATGCTTGGGTTAACGTGTCTGGTTGCACTGTTGTTCGAGCCTTCGTAAAAGCCGGCATCATTTCTGAGGAGCCGCACAGGCAAAGAGACTGACTCCGACAATGACGAGAGGGAACCTGGCGTGTTTGATTGAGAACTTGCCCAGCTGTTCATTTCGGATACAGAAGATGAGGACTTTGATGGATTTGTGGATGAGGATTGATCAAAAAATAACATGAGTACATTGTTAAATAGTTCAATACAGTACAATCGAACTCAGTTTTGCTCCCGCTGCCTTTTAAAAAACATTGTTTTCGCGTGCATGCATGCTACCGGTCGTGAAAATACGGTAGCTAAATTTCCCAAAAGTGTCCTAGTTGTGCGCATGTTTTTTGTTGTTTTTTTTAAAACCTGTCCTGTTCAGCTGCATGGCCTTGCAGAATGGTGGCTCTGTATGCCTTTGCGCTGAAACAGTTTTACTCTTCCCCTGGGAGTTTGAAATACTCCCTCTGCTTAATTTTTTAAAATTAACCTGTGTTGTTAGGGATCCGAGCACAAGTAATTAAAGTCTATAGTGTTTCTATCGAATTTATTAGTGAATGAACACTATATCACATGTACGGAGTTGCTGAGCCAGCACATTGAGGAAAGGTGAGCCTGCTACCCCCCAGTCGAGTCAGCAAGCCCGTCCAGCAGGGGACCCAACCTGGGGGACGCCACCGACCACCCAGGACCCAGGGAGTTTCGGAGCCCAACCGAAGCGCCCCAACCAGTCCCAAGGGGAGGAGCAAGGGTACCGGACCACTGCCCCCCACGTCCAACCACCACACCCCCCATTGTGCGTCTCAGATGCAGGACGCACATCTAACGAGATCCCCGTACAGCTGAGTGTGGTTAACATAGAAACACTTCCTGTGAAGAAGACTTACCCTGAGTCTGAGGGCTAACAGTTTGAGCAGCATCTCCACAGTGAAGAGTCCAGTGAAGACCATATTGAGGATGTCCATGATGTGGCTGAAGGTCTTGGACTGCTCGTAGTGCTGTACACACCAAACATACCTCTCACACAAAGCCCCACCCCTTTGTATCCCCCTGGCCCTGCCATCCCTCAGTTCCACCCACAGGTGTTTACCTGCATCGACCAACTTCAGCCTCATGTGTCCTCAGCACACCTGGACCGCTTGCCTTCGGTCCTACCTTCTCGCCCCACTGTCCCTTAGCGAACATGGACCGCCCTTCTTTGCTCCGATGTTCTCGAGTTTACCTGGATAGCCTCCCTTCGGCCCCAGCTTTCTTCATCTTACCTTGACTGCCCGTAAGCTCCACCCACAGGTGTTTATCTGGACAACCCCCTTTTGGCCCCATCTTCCCACTCCAAACTTCGTTCAGCATACTTGGATCATTCCCTTTAACTCCGCCTTCCCTCAGTTTAACAAAACGTCCCAGCTTTCACCCCAATTTCCCTCAGATTACCATGACCAACCCCCTTCGCTCCAACCTTCCTCTAGCTGATAGTGGGAGGAAAAAGTATGTATAATAGTATAATTTCTTACATTTCTGCATAAAATGGTCATAAATTGTGTTCTGAGCTTCATCTAAATCACAAGAATAATCAAACAAACAAACAAACAAACAGAGTCTGCTTAAACTAATCCCACACAAAAAATATGTTTTCATATTTTCTTGAAAAATAACATTCACAGGACAGGAGGGAAAAAGCAACTGAACTCTTGGATTTAATAATTGGTTGGCCCTCCTTTGGCAGCAATAACATTTTCTATAGTTGCAGATTAGATGATCAAGATGAATTTTGGACCGTTCCTCTTCAAAAACTGTTGCAGTTAAGCAAGATTCCTGGGATATCTGGTGTGAATAGTTCTCTTGAGGTCATGCCACAACATCAGGTCAGGACTTTGACTGGACCACTCCAGAACATGTATTTTGTTCTTCTGAAGCCATTCTGTTGTTGATTTGCTTCTGTGTTCTGGATCATAGTCCTGTTGCAACACCCACCCTCTTTTGAGCTTCAACTGTTGGACAGATGGCCTCAAATCTTCTGCAAAATATCTTGATAAGCCTGTGAATTAATTTTTCCACTGATGATAGCAAGCTATCCTGGCCCGGAGGAAGCAAAGCATGCTCATACCATGATGCTCTCTCCACCATGCTTGGCCGTTGGGATACGTTTTTAATGTTAGTGTGCTGTGCCTCCACACATGGCGTTATGAGTTCTTCCCAAACAATTCAATTTTGGTTTCATCTGTGCATTATATGTATTGTGTGTATTGTGCCAGTAGTGCGATGGAACAGCCAAGTGCTCTTTAGCAAACTTCAGACGTGCAGCATGTTTTTTTTTTAGACAGCACCCGCTTCCTCTCTGGTGTTCTCCCATGAACCCCAATCTTGTTTAATGTTTTACGTATGTAGATTTGTCAACAGAGATGTTGGCATGTGCCAGTAATTTCTGTAAATCTTCAGCTGACACTCTAGGTTTTAGCTACAGCTGGGCTCTTGCAGTCATCTTTACAGGACGGCCACTCCTTGTAATAGAAGCAACAGTGGTGAACTTATTCCATGTAACAGTGGGGCTAAACGGTATTTAGTCAGCCACCAATTGTGCAAGTGCTCCCACTTAAAAAGGTGTGAGAGGCCTGTAATTTTCATAATTTCACCTATGAGAGACAAAATGAGAAAAAAACAAAAAAATCCAGAAAATCACATTGTCTGATTTTTAAAGTGGGCGGAACGGTGCACAACTGGTTAAAGCATCTGCCTCACAGTTCTGAGTACAATCCCCGGCCCCACCTGTGTGGAGTTTGCATGTTCTCCCTGTGCCTGCGTGGGTTTTCTCCGGGCACACCGGTTTCCTCCTACATCACAAAAACATGCATGGTAGGTTAATTGAAGTCTCTAAATTGCACCTAGGTGTGAATGTGAGTGTGTATGGTTGTTTGTTTACGTGTGCCCTGCGATTGGCTGGCAACCAGTTCAGGGTGTACCCCGCCTACTGCCCGACGATAGCTGTGATAGGCTCCAGCACTCCCGCGACCCTTGTATGGATAAGCAGCTCAGAAACTGAATGGATGGATGGATGATTTTTAAAGCATTTATTTGCTAATTATGGTGGAAAATAAGTATTTGGTCACCCACAAACAAGCAAGATTTCTGGCTCTCACAGACCTGTAACTTCTTCTTTAAGAGCCTCCACTGTCCTCCACTCATTACCTGTTTGAATGGCACCTGTTTGAACTCGTTATCAGTACAAAAGAGACCCTTTCACAACCACAACCAGTCACACTCCAAACTCCACTCTGGCCAAGACCAAAGAGCTGTCAAAGGAGACCAGAAACAAAATCGCAGACCTGCACCAGGCTGGGAAGACTGAATCTGCAATAGGTAAGCAGCTTGGTGTGAAGAAATCAACTGTGGGGGCAATTATTAGAAAATGGAAGACATAAAAGACCACTGATAATCTCCCTCGATCTGGGGCTCCACGCATTTTGACTCCCGTGGAGAAATCCTAGAACCACACGGGGGGACCTACTGAATGACCTGCAGAGAGCTGGGACCAAAGTAACAAAGGGTACCATCAGTAACACACTATGTAGCCAGGGACTCAAATCCTGCAGTGCCAGACGTGTCCCCCTGCTTAAGCCAGTACATGTCCAGACCTGTCTGAAGTTTGCTGGAGAGCATTTGGATGATCCAGAAGAGGATTGGGAGAATGTCATATGGTCAGATAAAACCAAAATAGAACTTTCTGGTAAAAACTCAACTTGTCGTGTTTGGAGAAGAAAGAATGCTGAGTTGCATCCAAGGAACACTTTACCTCCTGTGAAGCATGGGGGTGCAAACATCATGCTTTGGGGCTGTTTTTCTGCAAAGGGACCAGGACGACTGATCCGTGTAAAGGAAAGAATGAATGGGCCCATGTATTGTGAGATTTTGAGTGAAAACCTCCTTCCAACAGCAAGGGCATTAAAGATGAAACTTGGCTGGGTCTTTCAGCATGGCAATGATCCCAAACACACCGCCAGGGCAAATAAGGAGTGGCCTAGCCATTCTCCAGATCTCAACCCCATAGAAAATGTTTGAGGGAATTGAAAGTTTTGAGGGAATTGAAAGTCTGTGTTGCCCAGCGACAGCCCCAAAACACCATTGCTCGAGAGGAGATCTGCATGGAGGAATGGGCCAAAATACCAGCAACAGTGTGTGAAAACCTTGTGAAGACTTACAGAAAACATTTGACCTCTGACATCATTGCCAACAAAGGGTATATAACAAAGTATTGAGATGAACTTTTGTTATTGACCAAATATTTATTTTCCACCATAATTTGCTTATACATTCTTAAAAAATCAGACAATGTGATTTTTTTCCCCCCCTCATTTTTTTTCTCATAGGTGAGGTATATTTGGGATGAAAATTACATGCCTCTCTCATCTTTTTAACCGGGAGAACATGCACAATTGGTGGCTGACTAAATACTTTTTTGCCCCACTGTATAGACAATTTCTCTAAACGTAGACTGATGAACTTCAAAACCTTTAGAGATACTTTTGTAACCTTTTCCAGCTTTATACGAGATTATAAATAAAGTCCTGACCTCAACCCAATTGAAATGTTGTGGCATGACCTCAGGAGAGCTACTCACACCAGACATCCCAGGAATGTCGCTGAACAACAACACTTTACATTTATGCACAACATGCTGCATTTACATACGCAACATTTTTTTGTCTTGAGTTTGTTGTCACTTTTCTGGCTGGCCAATTATACATGCACTCACTGTCGTAGTCTCGCCATGCTGCACTATTTGCATACCTGTTGTTGACCAATACTGGCCACCCATGTGCCTGAGTAGCATCTGCAACATTTGCACAATCGACATTGTCCCAGATTATCGAACTACTAGTCACTTTAAACTGCATACATTTCCTGAAGTGTCGGCGCCCTTTGCACAATATTCATTGTGTTGGACTATTGTTCTATTAGTCATTTCAAATTGCTCTAATTGCTAGAGGACTATGCATCTTTTTGCACAATTGCAAAAAAAAAATTGTACCGGCATTACCAGATTACTAGCAACCTTTTATTGCTGAGTGACTGTTTTTTTCAATGTCTTTATGGCTCAAAAGTATTCTGTCAATTGACTGTCTGTTGTCGTACTCGAGCAGCTCCAACTACCGGAGACAAATTCCTTGTGTTTTTTATATACTTGGCAAATAAAGATGATTCTGATTCTTAAGTAAAAAGGAATGCTCCAAAATTGATCCTACTGGTTGCGCATGTCTGATCAGCAACTATCGGAAATGTTTGTTTGATGTTATTGCTGCCAAAGGAGGGTCAACCAGTTAATGGTCAGAGGACAAAGATTTAAAACAAATTTCTTGATAACTCCAGAAGCCCTTTACAAATCACATCTGCTATTTGGATGTGGTTATATGGCAGATATAGAGCAGTTAAATCGATATGATACAGAATGCGCCTTCTGCTTTTTGCATCCCGAGCCTTCCAGTCTTCGTCTCCTTCCGGTGCTGTGACGTCACACACGCCAAACATCCTGTTTATTTGGCGTTGTGTGCTATTGTTCCATGCTGTTGTTCCCGTCCTTGTATATTTGTTGTCGTATAATTTAACAATGTCACAATGTCTTATTGTGTGGCATTTGGTTGTACAAATGGTTCAGGCAGCGGCAAGAGTTTTTTTTTTTTTTTGGCTTTCCAAGTGAAAAAGGAATATGTGACCAGTGGATAGGCAAAGTCAGTTGACAGATGAAGAAACGTGCTCAGCTATGGGTGCCTAGCAAGCATTCCAAACTGTCCCGTGTTTTGAGTAAGACTTAGCAGAAAGCGTTGGATACAGAGGCAGAGGCTGAAACCAGGTGCGGTGCCAACTATTTTTCCATCGGCACCTCCACCGCCAGCAAGAGAACTAAATCTTGTAGCCGCCACGTTGGCACCACGTAGCCGCCACGTAGGCGCAGACAAGAGGTGAGCATTCCGTGTATATACCTAGGACTCTATTATGGTTACTATGCACTGGGGAGTAGGAAAAAAAGACCCACACAGTACTTTTCAGTACCGTCGTCTGTACTTTTGCCTATATGACAAGCCAACAGACACACGGCAAAGACTTAGTGTGCGGCGTGTTATAACGCATAATGGCACCCCTGGGGGGGTATTATTTCAAAGCAAAGCAAATTTATTTATATAGCGCATTTCATACACAAGGTAAGTCAATGTGCTTTACATGATTAAAAACATTTAAAAACAAAGGGAAAAAAACATCTTATGAACATTTAAAATTAAGAGGAATATAAATAAATAAATAAATACATAAAATAAAAATACAATTAAAACAGCAAACAGTGCAAGAAATATAATTTAAAAGTGGAAATGCTCTAAAAAGCATGGGAAAAAAGAAGAGTTTATAATCTGGACTTAAAAACATGCACACTTGGGGCTGACGTCACTTCTGTTGGCAACTTATTCCAGCAGCATAATAGCTAAATGCTGCGTCACCATGTTTGCTTTGGACTCTCTGCTCCACTATTTGACCTGCGTGTCGATCTCAGAGCCCTACTGGGTTTATATTCCATCAGCATTTCATGTATTCTTTAACCATTTAGTGATTTATAGACCAGTAGCAGAACTTTAAAATATATTCTAAAGCTGACTGGAAGCCAGTGTAAAGACTTTAGAATTGGAGTAATATGCTCTGACCTCTTTGTTCTGGTCAGAACTTGCATTCATTTTTAGGGATTCCAGTCAGAAGACCATTACAATAGTAAAGTCTACTTGAGATAAAAGCATGGATGAGCTTCCAGAGTGAAGGCTTGCATATGTCAAGCAGACCATGCTTGACACATGCAAGCCTTCACTCTGGATATGTTCTTCAGATGATAGAAGGCAGTTTTAGTAATTGGTTTGATATGACTGTTGAAAGTCAGGTCGGAATCTATCAGAACACCAAGGTTTCAGACTTGGGCTTTCGTTTTGAAAGAGAGTGACTCCAGTTATTTACGAACAGCAATTCTCTTTTCTTTATTGCCAAAAACAATTATCTCAGTTTTGTTGTGGTTTAATTGAAGACAATTTAGGCTCATCCAGATATTTATCTGTCTTAGACAGTGACACAACACCTCAATTGAACTGTAGTCATATGGAGCCACTGCAAGATATAAGTGTGTGTCATTTGCATAGCTATGATAGTCAAGATTAAAGTTCTGAAGAATTTGACCCAAGGGTAGCATATACATGCTGAACAGGAGGGGTCCAAGAACTGACTCTTGAGGGACCCCATAGGTCATTGCCATTCGATGAGATTGAGCACTTCCAATGGTTAGAAAATAACTAATTTCCTCCAGGTAGGACCTGAACCATAAAAGGGCTCTTCCATTTAGTCCTACCCACGTTTCCAACCTGTTCCGCAGGACTCAATATGCAACATCAAAACTTCATTTTTAGCTAAACTATCGTTGAAAATTTGCTGAAAGTTACGTGCATGTATTACATAACATATAAACAAGGCAACTATGAATTTTAACTGACCCCATAACATCTTTGTCATCTGACCTTTAATAAATCCAAGGGTTCGCTTACTTTTTCCTCCATGTCCTATGAATGTTTACGTTGTTGTTCATAAAAATACGAAAACATATTTTTTGGGCTGGCAATAGTTTAACCAGATTCTGTTTCTTTATTCTTGTGATTCAGATGAAGATCACACGACATTTAATGACCAATTCATGCAGAAATTTAAGAAATTCTCATACAGGTTCTCATACTTTTTCCTCCCACTGTACCGGGACCGGCCCACTTCAGCTCCACCTTTCCTCATTTTCCCTGGTCCACCCTAGACGCTGACATGGGGAATGGATGTTGACTCCCAATCCTGAGTGAGTGTTTAAAAAAAAAATAATAATCCTGCTCCCTACCACTCCCACAGAGATCAATCCCACTCCCTCTCAATGCCAAGTGCTTAAATAAAATTCCTGCCAAATCCCGGCCAGTGTTTTAAAAGAATCCCACTCCCATAGCGATTCATCCCAATCCTGAGCCAAAATATGACAGACTCCTACTCCCATCCCTTTTTCCCCCCTTCTTTAATCCCAGTAAATCCTGCTTTGTTTTTCTTCCTAGGTATAAAATATGCAGTACAGGAGGTCCTTGATTTACGAACGAGTTCCGTTCCTACGCTGGCGACGTGACCCGAATTTCCGCGTAAGTCGGATTTCACCGTTAAAGTCGAAATTTACGTCGAAATACTTCTGTTACGGGTATTGTCCCACGTGATTGTGACAGCAAGCTCAGTGTGTGTGAGCGTGTGCGTCAATGTGTGAGTGAGACGGGACTGTGAAGGAGGAAGGAGTGCGCGCCAGTGCGAGTGTGTACAGTATCAAGTGTAGTGACGACGACCGGGGAAGAGTAGCGATTAGCGGAGGACCCGTTGACGTTGAATGTGCAGACTATGTGTAGGAGCTAATAAAGCCATTAAAGCAGCAAATCGGTGCTTCGTGCCTTTATTGTCACCCAGCTCAGCTGTGCAACGAGAGAAGGGCGTTAACCCCTGCATCTCCCAACCACGGTCAGGTGACCGTAGCAGGAAAGGTTAACACTTCGTATGAAGAAACTACATTAAAATAAACAAATAAGATGCCGTACTTACCATTATTGCTAAGAGTGTGAAAAAAGGCAAAGATACTCCCGGCACACAAACACAGACAAACACTATCCCACTAGCTACGCAGAAACACTATGGTGCTGGGGACGAGGCATGGGCGTCGTAAAGTCGAAACGTCGTAGGTCGAATACGTCGTAACTCGAGGACTTCCTGTACGTCTGCCTACTCAAAGTAATAAATACATCGAATTACCGGAATGATCAAGAAATAAAACATGAGTTTAATAACAAAAGCCATATTCATCCCTTAGTTTAGCAATGTTTAGCTTGATGCTGAAGGGAAATGTTCAAATATTGATTTGATTAAAGTTAAAATAAAATAAAATATAACTGCATTATGGTTTCACTCCCATCATGGATTCCACTCACGTCAACTCCTGCCATCATGCTTTTTACCCCTGTCTATTCCTGTTGACTTTGTTGTCATAGAGCCCGCTCCCGCCCGCTACCGATGACGTTCTCTACCCCTCCTGCCCAATCCCATCATTGATGGTGAAATTCACTCCCATCCTGCGGGACTCCTACGGGACCTGGCAGGAATCCAGAAAAAGTCTGCCTCTAGTCCGCCCCGTTTCGGCAGCACTTTCCCTCAGCTCCAACCATGGGTGATTACCTCGACCGCCCCCTTTTGCCCAACTTTCCCTTAGCTCCCACCCACAGGTGTTTACCTGGATGGCGAGCGTGACAGTGTTGAGCAGGATGAGCACAAACATGACGTACTCAAAGGCTGTGGAGTTGATGATGGACCAGAACCTGTACTGAACTGGGTTCTTGGGGATGTAGAGCTTTAGGGGCTGAGCCTTTAGAGCGTACTCGACGCATTGACGCTGTGGAACGACATCCAACATTAGCGGAGGACTCAAGCTCACATGTAGAAAAGTGTGTGATCTTTTTGTTGCGGTTTGGGGACGTTTACCTGGTTCTTGTCCAGTTCACAATTCTTATACTCCTGCTCTCCCTGCTCCCTGAACGTGATGATGACGAAACCCACGAAGATGTTCATCATGAAGAAGGCGATGATGATGATGTAGACGATGAAGAAGATGGAGATCTCCACACGGTAGTTGTAGATGGGACCCGAGTTCTCCCCGTTGGCGTCGATGGCCTTGTATAGCAGGCTGGGGGGTGGCCAGCAGAGCTTCATTGTGCCATCAAAACACTACTCCAACACACACACACACACACGGACAGAGTACTCACGCGGGCCAGCCCTCAAAAGTAGACACGGTGAAGAGTGCCATCATTCCCATGAGCACATTGTCAAAATTGAAGTCACTGTTGTGCCAAATTCTTTCTCGCACCATCGGATGGTTTACGTCTCCATCTTTGTACACCACAAATGTCCCTCTGGACACACGCACACATACATAAACATGATGTCATCTTGATTTTTTTTAAAAAATGTGAATGTTTGACATACTTGCACTGTTCAGGTGTGTGTTTGGCCTCATCGGTACAACGATAGAATTTACCCTGATGACACAAAAAATTATGTTTTATCACTTACATATATGTACTGTATATACATACACAAACACCAACACAAACGTGCATAAATACAGTACATATGCACGCACACACGCAGACATATGCTTGGGGGTGACAGTTAAAATTGGATTAGAGGTTGTAGTTAGGAGTAGGGTTAGGTTCTAGAATTTGGTTGGGGATTAGCTGCACTGTTGTGGTGTAGGGTTATGTTTGGGGGTTATGGTGAGAGTTCTATTATTGGTTTAGGGGCCAGGGATACCTTTAGGGGGCAAGGGTTTGGTTGGGTTTTGGGATTATTGTTGGGGATCTTGGATTATGGGTAAAGGGTTGGTTTTGGTGTTAGGGTATGGGTAAAAAATAGGGTTGGAATAGAGATTACGGGTAGGAGTAGTGTGACAGGTCAGGGACTAGGGTAAATGTAGGTGGTTAGCAGAATATTTAGGGTTAAATTTAGATTAGATGTTACGGTTAGGAGTTGTGGTTGGGGTAAGGGTTTGATCAGGATTAGGGTTAATACTGGGTTTAGGGTTATTTTCATGGGTTACGGTTAGGAGTACAGTTAGGTTTTTGATTTTGGTTTTAGATTAGATTAACTGTTTGGGTTTTGGGTTGAGTTTGGGCGTTACAATTAGGGTTGTTGATGCTTAGAGCAGAGTTAGGGGTTTGGTTTAATTAGAGATCAGGGTTACTATTAGGGGCATGGATTAGAGTTCAGGGGTTAAGGTAGTAGAGAAGGTTCCACAGTTTGGGTTCATAATTCTTTTTGGATTAGGGATTATGGTTAGCAGTAAAGTTAGGGTTTGGTTAGGGATTAGAGCTAATGTTGGGGGTTAGGGTCACATTTGGAGTTAGAGTTGGATTAGAAATTACATTTAAGAGTAGATTTATTTGTGCTCAGATTTCCCTCACCTTGAAGAGTTGCACCCCGATACACGCAAACATGAACTGGAGCAATGTTGTGACGATCATGATGTTGCCGATGGTCCTGATGGCCACAAACACACATTGGACCACGTGCTGTGAGACACACACAAATTCATACACACAAAGATTTATCATCAAACTTCCCGCGGTGTATCTGGTGGTGCCTGGCAGCCGTTTTGACCCACATACCCGTTTGCTTACCTTGAGGCCTTTGGCTCTGTTTATGGCCCTCAGAGGTCTGAGCACACGGAGGACCCTCAGGATCTTTACCACCGAGATGGCACTGGAACTGTAAACACACACACACACGCAGAAACACACACACACACACACAAACAGACATACACACACAACAATTTGGCCAAATTGCTGACTCAACTGACAAAAATCTTGCTGGCCCACATAGACTTCTAATGTTAGCCTAGGTAGGCATATATTTGGTTGTGTTGCTAAATTAGTGATCATCTGATTTTGCAAAAATGGAGGAAACCGGCGTGTAAGTATAATTTCTTCATTGCTATTAGTTACTAAGTTTTTGGTTTTTTTTACTCAGTGATACATCGATACAATCCTTTGTTTAATACACGTATAGTAGGGGTTTAACAAAGATTCGAACGGTATCACGATTTGTAGTTGCCGATTCTATTTAAGGGTGATATTTGTTCATTTGGAACGACCCGATCTGAAATGATTTAGTTGCTTGAAATCTATTCAGTAGTGACTGTGAAATAAATACCTGTATACTGGACAGTGGAGGTGAAATTTCCTAGATTCCTGTTGTTTCTTGTAAGGAAATCATCCATCCATCCATCCATTTTCTACCGCTTATCCGAGGTCGGGTCGCGGGGGCAGTACCTCATACAGCTCTTCCGGGGGGATCCCGAGGCGTTCCCAGGCCAGCCGAAAGACATAGTCTCTCCAGCGTGTCCTGGGTCGTCCCTGGGGTCTCCTCCTGGTTGGACGTGCCCGGAACACCTCACCAGGGAGGTGTCCGGGAGGCATCAGAATCAGATGCCCCAGCAAACTCATCTGGCTCCTCTTGATGTGGAGGAGCAGCGGCTCTACGCTGAGATCCCGGTTGACCGAGCTTCTCACCCTATCTCTAAGAGAGAGCCCGGACACCCTGCGGAGGAAACTCATTTCGGCCGCTTGTATCCGGGATCTTGTTCTTTCAGTTACGAACCACAGTTCGTGACCATAGATGAGGGTATGGACATAGATCGACTGGTAAATTGAGAGCTTCGCCTTTCTGGTTAGCCCCTTCTTTACCACAAAGGACCGATACAAAGTCCGCATCACTGCAGACGCTGCACTGATCTGCCTGTCAATCTCCTGTTCCATTCTTCCCTCACTCGTGAACAAGACACCAAGATACTTGAACGCCTCTAATTGGGGCAGGACCTGGAGAGGGGACGCCACCCTTTTCCGAATGAGGAACATGGTCTCAGATTTGAAGGTGCTGATTCTCATCCCAGCCGATTCACACTCGGCTGAAAACTGCTCCAGTGAAAGTTGGAGATCACGGCTTGATGAAGCCAACAGAACCACATCATCTGTAAAAAGCAGAAATGCAATACTGAGGCCACCAAACCGGATCCCCTCTACGCCTCGGCTGTGCCTAGAAATTCTGTCCATAAAGGTTATGAACCTTTGTAGAGCTGGTCCACTATTCCACGGCCAGGATGAAAACCACACTGCTCCTCCTGAATCTGAGATTTGACTTCCCGACGGACCCTCCTCTCCAGCACCCCTGAATAGACCTTACCAGGGAGGCTGAGGAGTGTGATACCCCTGTAGTTGGAACTAACATCTCCTCAGATAGGTATACCTGCTACTTCTGATGTTGTTTTTCATCCATCCATCCATCCATCCATCTTCTTCCGCTTATCCGAGGTCGGGTCGCGGGGGCAGTAGCTTTAGTAAGGAAGCCCGGACTTCCCTCTCCACAGCAACTTCCTCCAGCTCTTCAGAGGGGATCCCGAGGCATTCCCAGGCAAGCTGAGAGACATAGGAGACGCCCGAGTTTTTGCCTCAGCAAACACCAAAGCTGCATTCCGCTTGGCCAGCCGGTACCCATCAGCTGCCTCAGGAGTCCCACAGGCCAAAAAGGCTCGATTGGACTCCTTCTTCAGCTTGACGGCATGCCTCACCGCTGGTGTCCACCAACGGGTTCGGGGATTGCCGCCACGACAGGTACCGACGACCTTACGGCCACAGCTCCTGTCGGTCGCCTCGGCAATAGAGGCGCGGAACATGGTACACTCGGACTCAATGTCCCCCGCCGGAGATGGGAGTTGAAACTCCTTCTGACAGGGGTTTCTGCCAGACATTCCCGGCGGACCCTCACAATACGTTTGGGCCTGCCAGGTCGGACCGGCATCTTCCCCACCATCAGAGCCAACTCACCACCAGGTGGTGATCAGTTGATAGCTCTGCCCCTCTCTTCACCCAACTGTCCAAGACATGAGGCCGCAAGTTCTATGACACGACTACAAGGTCGATTATCGAACGGCAACCTCAGGTGTCCTGGTGCCAAGTGCACGTGTGGACACCTTTATGCTTGAACATGGTGTTCGTTATGGACAATCAATGGTGAGCACAGAAGTCCAATAACAAAACACCACTCGGGTTCTGATCGGGGAGTGCCGTTCCTCCCAATCGCACCCTTCCAGGTCCCCCAGTAGAACGATGGAGTCCCCAGCGGGAGCACTCTCCAGCACCCCTTCCAGGGGCTCCAAAAAGCGTGGTTAATCTGAACTGCTGTTTGGTGCATAGGCACAAACAACAGTCAGGACCCCTCTTGTCCACTGGGGTGAACCCCAACGTACAGGCGCCGAGGTGTGGGGCAATAAGTATACCCATACCTGCTCGGCGCCGCTCACCATGGGCAGCTCCAGAGTGGAAAAGAGTCCAACCCCTCTCAAGAGGACTGGTACCAGACTATATCTAGTCAGAACCTCTCAATCTCACACACCAGCTCCTAGATCCAGTTGATTCTTTCTTCATATGGGGTTTTTGGAGCCGTGCTTTGTCTGGTCCCTCACCTAAGACATGTTTGCCATGGGTGACCCTACTAGGGGCGTAACGCCCCAGACAACTTAGCTCCTAGGATCATTGGGACACACAAACCCCTCCACCACAGTAAGGTGACGGCTCAAGGAGAGGTGTTGTTTTTTTTACATAGAATGAATACAAATACAATATTGGACGACGAGGGATTGGCACACTTAAACTGGAAATACAGTCACTACTTCGAGTTTCTCTAAAGAAGACAATACTAAGGTTCGTTGTACATTATGTGCGCATGCACACACACACACTATCTTTATATCTATCTATCTATCTATCTATCTATCTATCTATCTATCTATCTATCTATCTATCTATCTATCTATCTATCTATCTATCTATCTATCTATCTATCTATCTATCAGTTAAGAGTCTTTAAAGAAGTGTACTGAGAATGGTGTGCTTGTATATATTTAGGTGGCTATTTGGCATGTCAAGTCTGCACGAAGTTGCTCATTTAATGTGCCTTCAACTACACTCATTTAAGTTATTTGTTCATGTTGAGGCGGCACGGTTCACAGTTCTGAGGACCCGGGTTCAATCCCCGCCTGTGTGGAGTTTGCATGTACTCCCCGTGCCTGCGTGGGTTTTCTCCGGGCACTCCGGCTCAAGAAATCAGTAAAGTAACTCAGTTACTTTTTCAAGGTAACTGTGGCAACACTGTTCCACACACATGACTAAACCAAAATGGCGGCTTGGCTCGCTGGTTTCTCTTCTGCCATTCGCAATGCTGTTTTGTTGCGCATGCAACGATACAGACAGAATATCTTAATCAAATAAAGTTTAACGTCTTTATCATTAAAAGTGCTAAAAAACAGACTGCCATGTTTACATTCAATATATTATTTCCTAGTATCGATACAATCAAATGATTTTAGATCGACATGCATCGTCCGGAAGGCCAACTTGCCGAGCACATATCAATGTAGTTGGATCATAGGAATATAAATCGATACATCGGTGTAGTGAGAGAAACACACCTGGACCAGCAACACGTCATCACTGGCCAAGAAAACTCACCAGCGTCTCTAATTCCTGTGCAAACTGAGAAGAGCCAGATCCCCGACCCCCATCAGAGGGACCATAGAGAGCATCTTGACCAATGGCATCACTGTGTGATGCGGACCCTGCAACGCATCCTGCCGCAAGACTCTCCATCACATAGTGAGGGCAGCTGAGAAGATCATCGCAATCTCTCTTCCCTCCCTGCAGGACATTTACAGCACCTGCCTCACCCGCAAAGCCCTCCGCATCGCGGGGGACGCCACCCATCCATCACACAGCCTCTTCAGTCTGCTGCCATCAGGCAGTCTGCAGGCCAGGACTAGCCGACTCAAAGACAGTTTTGTTCATCATGCTGTCAGGAATCTGAACTCTCTGCCCGCTCTGCCACCTCTACCCTCTCTGTCCTCTGCCTACCTGAGCTCTGATGCCCCGCAAACATGCAGATGCACACACACACACTCTTACACCAGACTCAGGGTCGCACCAGTCACTTTAGCAGCATTGAGGTTTTGTCATCTAATTTATAAATGTCTTATTTGCCTTGGTTCTCTGACCTTGTCTATGTTGCACACATCACCTCACCTGTCCTTTGATATTTGCACATTCAATTAATACTATTTATACTGTATATACAAAAGTTTATTTAGCTTTTATATTGATATTCCCTTGAGTACCGTAATTTCAATCCTCTGTATGTGTTACACATCTTGAAGAATTGACAATAAAAGTACCTTGTACCTTGTAATATACATTGTTTTCCCCGCATATTCAACATTCACAGATTCGCCGATTCACTGATTGTTTTGGGAACCTACCCTCCGTTATTTGCTGAAAACTCACGTTCAGTGTTCCAGTGTTCAGGCCAAAGCCTGTGTCATTTAAAAATATGCATTTGGTGCCATCTTGTGGCATCTTGGTGCAAAGGAACTATGTTGAAGTGTGGGGAGGAGCTTCATTTAGTCAAGCTTGTGAATTTTCGCTATTCACAGCAGGACTTGGTCCTTAACACTGTATCACAAAGGACTCTTTAGTTACTCTTTAGTTGGGCACTTACTGTACCTTATGTTAAACATCTGGTCTTTGGTAGTTGATCAATTGTTAACATCCACATCAGCAAATAGCCATCTGGACCTTTCTTTGCATCATCTTGACAAGTTTACCACCTGGTTTTCTCCGGTGCAGCCTCGCCCACCTGTCCGACCTCTACTAGAATCTTCCATCCCGCTGCTATTCGCTGTGTGTTTGGCCGACTATATGCTGGTGGGCAATGTTATATATTCCTCCAATAACATGGTGCCTTAGAAGCAGCAGGGCGTTTGGGTACCATTTTAGGGCATACCAAAAAGAGCATAGAAATACACAGATAGGTGCCAACTGGTGTATTTTTCAGCAAATAGATTTTGTTATTCCTACATACAAATTCATGAGAAAATTAGTTTGCAAATGGAAATTTGCAAATCAGCGAGGGTTCACTGTACATCTCATCGACAAACAAGAGTAGGTACTGACTGCAGGAAGAAGGAGACGAGTGACACGCTGACTACGAGGAGATCTAACAAGTTGAACCAGTTCCTGCAGAAAGAGCCCTGGTGCAGGAACGCTCCGTGGACCGTCATCTGACGGAAAGACAGGCAGTGAGCGTGCAGGACAAACAAACCTGCACACAACATCACTCTTTCTTTACCTTGAACAGGATTTCAACAGTGAAGATGGAGGTGAAGGCATAGTCGGCATAACCCAGAACCTGAACACACATGCCATGACATCATCAGCATCAAACAGATGGACCAGCTCAAAACATAAATTAGATGAAATTTATTTTTTCTACACAGCACAGTGGACCCGCCTCAGACTCCTCTTTCTGCGTAGTTTCCATGTTTTCTCTGTGCTTGCCCTGGTTTTCTCTGAGTACTCCAGCTTTGGAGGTCCACTCCGGCTTCCACCACTCCGCATTCCAAAAATATGCACGTTCAGTTCATTGAAGACTCTGAATTGCCCAAAGGTTTGAATATGAGTGTCAATGATGTGTGCTCTGCATTTGGATGGTGGGGTAGGTGGGTTGTGAAAAAGAGTGGGTGAGTGTCTGGAAGTGACAATGTACTGTATGTTCCTGGTGATAATTGGAGAGTAGGGAAGGTGGGTTGAGGAAAAGTGTGCACAACAGTCAGGATCTTTCGTTGTACACTGTTGCCGGGGGTTGTAGGGAGAGTAGAGGACGTGTATTGTCGAAAAGAGTGGGCAATAGTGTGACGATGTAGATACAGGTGTGTTGCTGAAGATAGTACTAGTGCAGAGAAGGGTTGTGGAAAAGAGTGGGTGACAGTCTGTATCTGTCGATGTATAGTTTGTTACTGGGGATTGTTGGGAGAGTAGAGAAAGTGGGTTGTGGAAAAGAGTGGGCAACAGTCTGTATCTTATGTGGTACATACAGTGTGTTGCTAGGGGTTGTAGGGAGCGTAGAACAGGGGGTTGTGGAAAAGAGAGGACAGCAGTCCAGAACTGACGATGTACATATGTTGTCGGAAATGGGGGAGTAGAGAAGCTGGGTTGCGGAAAAAAGTGGGCGATAGTCCGTAGCTGAGGATATATGTTGTTGGATAGTAAGGGTGGAAGAGATGGTGGTGTTATTATGGACTGAACAGATGTGGTCCAGTAGCAAATAGCATTTGCACTTGGAGCTATGTAACTATCCATAGTAAACCTGTGGGGGGAAATAGTGTGTTTGGCCTGTGTGAAGCATGCAGTGTGTGAAGCAAACTCCAAACTCCGAACCAAAGGGGAGGCATTCACACACGCGCACGCACGCACGCACGCACTCACACGCACGCACGCACACACACACCCAAAGCTAACATCTGTACAATTGCTGGGCTTGTTGCGTGAGCACAGCTGCTGCTGCTCGCCGTGTGCGTGCCTATTTTCGGTGATTTTTCTGTCAGCCGCTGACCCACTTCTGGAATAATCCGCTCAATCCGCTGCCGTGGAGGCCTCCATGACTCCCATCTTTGTTCGCTATATCTGTTGACTTTTTTTGGGTGCCACAATGCACCTGTGTGTGTTTGGGAGAGGTATTGGGGGGTACTCACGTTGTTCCGAAAGGAGTGCGCTCTGATGGGATCTTCAGCAGCCAATGAGCACGAGCTGAGGATGATGAAGACCAGGATGAGGTTGGTGAAGATGTGGTGGTGGATCAGAGTGTGGCACGCCACTCGGATGCTGGAGACATACGCACGCACATGTCATGGGACATCTTTGAAGTCAGTGTATGGCGAGCAGGAACCCAAACTTACGGGTTTGTCTTGCTGAGGCAGAAGAACGCACTCCCGTCTGGGATGGGAAGAATCTTTTCTTTGGGCGGGGCCAAGTCAGCCATCTTTAGCTGCGCGCCGCCGTCTGATGGGAGGCCACAAATGATACATGGGTGATGTCATCGGGACATCAAGACAACCTCATTATGTCATCACTACTGTTCAACCCCAATTCCAATGAAGTTGGGACGTTGTGTTTAACATAAATACAAACAGAATACAATAATTTGCAAATCATGTTCAACCTATATTTAATTGAATAAAACTATAAAAACAATATATTTAATGTTCAAACTGATAAACCTTATTGTTTTTAGCAAATAATCATTAACTTAGAATTTTATGGCTGCAGCACGTTCCAACAATGCTGGGACCGGTGGGAAAAAAGAAAGTTGAGGAATGCTCATCAAACACCTGTTTGGAACATCACACAGGTGAACAGGCTAATTGGGAACAGGTGGGTGCCATGATTGGGTATAAAAGGAGCTTCCCTGAATTGCTCAGTCATTCACAAGCAAAGATGGGGCGAGGTTCACCTCTTTGTGAACAAGTGCGTGAGAACTAGTCGAACAGTTTAAGGACAATGTTCCTCAATGTACAATTGCAAGGAATTTAGGGATTTCATCATCTGCAGTCCATAATATCATCAAAAGGTTCAGAGAATCTGGAGAAATCACTGTATGTAACCGGCAAGGCCGAAAACCAACATTGAATGCCCGTGACCTTCGATCCCTCAGGCGGCACGGCATCAAAAACCGACATCAATGTGGAAAGGATATCACCACATGGGCTCAGGAACACTTCAGAAAACCAATGTCAGTAAATACAGTTCGGCGCTACATCCGTAAGTGCAACTTGAAACTCTACTATGCAAAGCAAAAGCCATTTATCAACAAAACCCAGAAACACCGCCGGCTTCTCTGGGCCCACGCTCATCTAAGAAGGACTGATCCAAAGTGGAAAAGTGTTCTGTGGTCCGACGAGTCCACATTTCAAATTGTTTTGGGAAATTGTGGATATCGTGTCCTCCGGGCCAAAGAGGAAAAGAACCATCCGGACTGTTATGGAGAGAAAAGTTTGAAACCCAGCATCTGTGATTGTATGGGGTTGTGTTAGTGCCAATGGCATGGGTAACTTACACATCTGTGAAGGCACCATTAATGCGGAAAGGTACATACAGGTTTTGGAGAAACATATACTGCCATCCAAGCAACGTCTTTTTCATGGACGCCCCTGCTTATTTCAGCAAGGCAATGCCAAACCACATTCTGCCTGTGTTACAACATCGTGGCTTCGTAGTAAAAGAGTGCAGGTACTAGACTGGCCTGCCTGCAGTCCAGACCTGTCTCCCATTGAAAATGTGTGGCGCATTATGAAGCTTAAAATACGACAGCGGAGACCCCGGACTGGCAAGCAAGAATGGGAAATAATTCCACCTACAAAGCTTCAACCATTAGTTTTCTCAGTTCCCAAACGTTTATTGAATGTTGTTAAAAGAAAAGGTGATGTAACACAGTGGTAAACATCACCCTGTCCCAGCTTTTTTGGAACGTATTGCAGCCATAAAATTCGAAATTAATGATTATTTGCTAAAAACAATAAAGTTGATCAGTTTGAACATTAAATATCTTGTATTTGTAGTGTATTCAATTAAATATAGGTTGAACATGATTTTCAAATCATTGTATTCTGTTTTTATTTATGTTTAACACAATGTTCCAACTTCATTGGAATTGGGGTTGTATATCATGTCTCCAATATTATTTGATGTGGTTATTCATGTGTACCTGTATTATTATAAATTATCTTTGAAGGAACTTGCTTGGTAAACAATAACTGTAAATGGCTTAGGAGAGAGATATTTGTGATTTGAAGGTCAATGGATAGTGGCTTTCTAATTTTATCCAACCTGGTCACTCCAAGAGCAAACCTCAACATCTTAATTTCCGCCACCCCCAGCTCTGCTTCCTGTTGTCTCTTCAGTGCCTCTGTCTCTAATCCGTACATCATGGCTGGCCTCACCACTGTTTTATAAACTTTGACCTTCATCCTAGCAGAGACTCAAAAGGATGCTTTATGTCTTGTACTCAATTGCACATGAGAAAACACACGGTAACACACGCTGTGTTATGTTCTTATGTTGATGTTGCTGTTCATTTGATTTCATTGTCTTTCAGTTACCTTGGTGGTCGCGGTGAGACGCGCCAGCAAACTATTGCAATCTGTAGGGTTTAAAACTGTCAGATTATTCGCTGCTGCCTACTGCCATGGCCCCGTTTGTATTCCTAGTATTCCGAGTCTCGAGTTCCCTGTCCACTGTTCAGTGGTACGTCCTACTTGTGTTATATTTTCTATTGTTTTCTGAGTAGTTTGCTTATATCCATGTTTAGGATTTATTGTTTGTTAGACAGCGGCACGGTAGCCAACTGGTTAAAGCGTCAGCCTCACAGTTCTGAGGTGCGGGGTTCAATCCCTGTCCCCGCCTGTGTGGAGTTTGCATGTTCTCCCCGTGCCTGTGTGAGTTTTCTCCGGGCACTCCGGTTTCCTCCCACATCCCAAAAACATGCGTGAATTGGAGACTCTAAATTGCCCGTAGGCATGACTGTGTGTGCGAATGGTTGTTAGTTTCTATGTGCCCTGCGATTGGCTGGCAACCGGTTCAGGGTGTACCCCGCCTCCTGCCCGATGACAGCTGGGATAGGCTCCAGCACGCCCGCGACCCTAGTGAGGAGAAGCGGCTCAGAAAATGGATGGATGGATGGATGGATGTTTGTTAGACACGCCTTTTTGCTGCAGCTCCGTCCACCAGCGCACCCTTACTTATTATTGTTTGGAGTAACTTGCCCCACAAAGCCCTTTTTCATCGTCGCTTTTGGTTGTACTTTTGTATTGTTTGTAGCCGCGTTTATCATGCGTCTTTTGTTCATTAAAATACTCATTCGTTCTACGGCTCGTTGTCTGTCTTGGGATCCTTTTCCATTTACACAATCTCCCTTGATACGCTGTAACTCAGATGGTGACAGACGCTTTGTAACACACAGGTGATAAAACGCAAATGGTGACATACATGGCGACGCACACATGGTAATACACAAAGTAACACACACATGGTCACACGCACGTTCTCACACACATGGTCACATGCGCTCAAATTGGCAAATTAGTTGATGAATGTTTTTCAAAGTAAAACCAGATGTTTGCAAATGTCTTATTTTAATTACATACAAAGATAATTAGTCTGCTTTCATTTACAGTTAAACAATGGCTCTAAATGATTAATTGATCATCAAAATAGTTGTCAATTAATTTGATCATCGATGAGTTGTCGATTAATCGATTAAAAGTTGCACCTCTAATGCACATGGTCACGCACACGCGGTAACACGCAGGTTGTAACACACACATGGTCACATTGTATGACATAATCTCACCATCTTCGCCTTCCGGAAGCTCCTCCTCTTCCTCGTACTCTGTGTCCTCGTCAATGTCCACCTGCGGACACCACATTAAAAAAAGTAAATAAAGGAGGCACGTGAAATCATAGTCGCCTTCTTCATCATTACCTTCACTTGCTTCTCCTCCTCTGCCTCTTCCTCCTCCGCTCCCTCCGTCTTCTTCCTGAATGGAGAACAAGACAAGGAGCAGACTCTCAGCCTCACTTACAGCTGGTCACGGCTGTCCCCTTCTTGCCGACACTTACTCTTTCGCTTTGTCGTCTCCGTCACCTCCGGCCAAATTGTCCACAGCAATGGCCAAGAAGACGTTGAGCAGGATGTCTGGTGTGCTTTAAGAATATAAAAAAAAAATTCCTGGCGCAAATTCAGGCAGAGGTGGCAGCGTTCTGATCATCCCCCGGCTTACTGGCTCAAACAAATACTCTTTTTGTTAAGTGTTTTGATGCATTTTCTTGTTCTTTACGGTTTTCTTTTTCGTCAATCATATACAATATTACTGTAAAATACAAAACAACAATACATTAATTTTAATCCATTTTTCTTCTTCTATTGTTGACTTATGGATAGCCGTTATCTCATGACACATCAAGGATTCGAGCCTGTAGTTTGTGGATGTGCTATCTCACAAGAACAGTAAGTCAAACAACAGTTTTAATTATTAATTATTAAGAGCTTTTACAGCCGAAGGTGGCCACCTCCAAATCCTAGGAAAAACCTTGAACATGTCAAAATTCAACACGAAACAATGGCTCATTTTGTAATGCGGCGTTTCTCAGGGTTCTTCGCTTGGCCCATTTTGGTTAGTCACAGACAGGAAGAGGACATGGCAAAGGATACAGTTTCCGCAAATAAACAGGATGACAAAGTAGATGCAGACGATCATCCCCGGAAAGACGGGGCCACCGTATGCCATGATACCATCGTACATTACCACGTTCCAGTCCTCGCCTGTCAGGATCTGCAACATATGGTCAGATCATCTTAAGCCAGCCGACAAGACCAAACACAAGTGACCTATTCAGTGGCATGCGCAGAGTGTGTGGTTCTGCAACTACTTTTCATGAATAGCCAACTGTCAGCCAAAGTTCGGCTGTGATTCCCAAAGGTGGGGTACGTGAGTCACATGACTGGACTTGAGTAGACTTGAGTTGGCCATTTTAGGACTTGGGACTCACTTAGCTCAGACTTTGGAAAACTTTGACTTGAGGTTCATGAATGAACGAATTAATAGATTGGATTTTTTTTCCAGGCAACATTATGATCAAATACATCACATAAAATTCAAAAGATACAAAAAAAGGTTTCCATATACAGTAGCTGACCAAAAGGCTTTTATCCTGAATATCCTGAAATATCAGTGTCTGTGACTTGAGAAATAGTTAATTTGTGTGTTCATCCATCCATTTTCTTCTGCTTATCCAAGGTTGTGTCACGGGGGCAGTAGTTTTAGCAGGGAAGCCCAGACTTCCCTCTGCTTAGGCACTTCATCCAGCTCTTCTGGAGGGATCCCGAGGTGTTCCCAGGCCAGCCGGGAGACATAGTCTCTCTAGCGTGTCCTGGGTCTCCTCCCGGTGGTACATGCCCGGAACACCTCAACAGGGAGGCGTCCAGGAGGCATCTTAATCAGATACCCGAGCCACCTCATCTGGCTCCTCTCAATGCAGAGGAGCAGCAGCTGTATTCTGAGCCTCCACCGGATGGCGGAACTTCTCACCCCATCTCTACGGGGGAGACCGGACACCCTGCAGAGGAAACTCATTTCGCCCGCTTGTATCCGGGATCTTGTTCTTTCGGTCACGACCCACAGATCGTGACCAGAGGTGAGAGTAGGAACGTAGATCGACCGATAAATTGAGAGCTTAGCTCCTTCTTCACCACAATGGACCAATACAAATTCCGCGTCAGTCCAGATGCTGCACGGATCCACTTGTCGATCTCACGTTCCATTCTTCGCTCACTTGTGAACAAAGCCCCTAAATACTTGAACTTGTCCACTTGGGGCAGGATCTCATCTCCGGAGAGGGAACTCCACCCTTTTCCGACTGGTTGGGTGAACTCCCATGCCCCCTCGAGTACTCTGCCGAGGGTGTAGAGCTGGTCCACTTTTCTACGGCCAGGACGAAAACCACACTGCTCCTCCTGAATAAGATATTCTATTCGACTTCCTGATGGTCCCTCCTCTCCAGCACCCTTGAATAGAGTTTACCAGGGAGGTTGAGGAGTGTGATGCCCCTGTAGTTGGAACACACCCTCCGGTCCCCCATCTAAAAAAATGGGACCACCACCCCAGTCTGCCACTCCAAAGGGAATGTCTCCCATGACCACGTGATGTTGCAGAGGTGTGACTACCAGGCCAGCCCCACAACATCCAGAAACTTTAGGAACTCCAGGTGAGTCTCATCCACCCCCGGGCCTTGCCACCAAGTAGCTTTTTAACCACCTCGGTGACCTTAACCCCAGAGGTAGGAGAGCCTGCCTCAGAGATACCCGACTCTGCTTCCTCTCTGGAAGGCGTGAATGTGGAATTGAGGAGGTCTTCGAAGTATTCTCCCCACCGAATCACAACGTCTTGAGTCGAGGTCAGCAGTGCACCATCAACACTGTGTATAGTGATTTCCCCCTCCTGAGACGCCGGATGGTAGACCAGAATTTCCTCGAAGTTGTCTGGAAGTCTTTCTCCATGGCCTCACTGAACTCCTCCCATGCCCGACTTTTTGCCTCAGCAACCATCAAAGTTGCATTCCGCTTGGCCAGCCAGTACCCATCAGCTGCCTCAGGAATCCCACAAGCCAAAAAGGCCCGATAGGACTCCTTCAGCTTGACAGCATCCCTCACCGCTCGTGTCCACCACCATGGGTTGCCACTACGACAGGCACCGACCACCTTACGGCCACAGCTCCGGTCGGCCGCCTCACCAATTGAGGTGCCGAACATGGTCCACTCGGATTCAATGTCCCATGCCTCCCCTGGGACGTGGGTGAAGTTCTGCCGGAGGTGGGAGTTGAAACTCCTTCTGACAGACGTTCCCAGCGGACCCTCACAATACGTTTGGGCCTGCCAGGTTGGACCGGCATCTTTCCCCACCCTCGGCGCCAACACACAACCAGGTGGTGATCAGTTAAAAGCGCCACCCCTTTCTTCACCCGAGTGTCCAAGACATGCGGCCGCAAGTCCGATGACACGACCACAAAGTCAATCATCAAAATGCGGCCTAGGGTGTCCTGGTGTCAAGTTCACATATGGACACCCTTATGCTTGAACATAGTTTCTATTATGGACAATCCATGATGAGCACAGAAGTCCAATAACAGAACTCTTCTCGGGTTCTGATCAGTCCCACCAGGTCTCACTGTCATTGTCCTCGTGAGCACTGAAGTCTCCCAGCAGAACGATGGAGTCCCCAGTAGGAGGTGGTGAGCCCATGGGAAGGGGGACCCACGTTACCCTTTTGGACTGTGCCCGGCCAGGCCCCATGCCTTCAAGCCCCACCTCCAGGCCTGGCTCCAGAGGGGTCCCCAGTGACCCGTGTCCGGGCAAGGGAAAACGTGACTCAATAATTTTTGGTATGTTCATAGTAAGCTAAATTATCCACTATCCTAACAGCTGTTTATTTTTTATTATTTATTTATTATTTATTTTTAGATTGAGAGTGCGGTATATTGCTTTATGACTCAGAATGTGCCTTGTTCTACACAGTATCAGTACCTTGCCACTTTGAGCCTGACATAATTGAGGTTGTTTCCAGCTGAACTTGTAGTCGATTATAATTCATAATAATGTATTTTCGTTTACCTTCTCTAAACCTACAGTATCTATTTTTAATTTTGCCATTGTCAGGATTTTTAAAAATATTTTAAGATAATTCATTAATGTCAAACCACAATTTCAGTTAGCAGAACTCTGTTGAGACAACTTCCACCTGCTACTGGAGAAAACCTCCAGCAGCAGATGAGAACCTCATCTTTGCGTCCTCCCTCTCCCCCGCCCCTCTCTGTTTTCAGCACCTGTCTTCAATCAGCCTCATCACCACTGGTGTATATAACCCTGCCTGTTCCCAGAAATCCTCGCGTAAGTATTGCAGCCTCTCCTAGCGGTACCACGGCCCACCTTATGCCAAGTAAGCTATTCTGTTCCTTGCTTCCCTTGTTAACTGTGTCTCCTCGTTCCCAGTGAACCCCTGTGTTCATGACCCACAAGATTCCTGCCACCAAGCCAGCCGCCTTTTCTGTCTGCTGCCTCCCACCTGTCCACGCCGCCGCCTGCCAACACATCCAGGACCACCTCCATAACCTTTCCTCAATAACATGTTCATCATTTTACATCTGCCTCCGCCTGCTCTTGGGTCCAGCTGCTCCCCACACGTGACAAAGGTACCCTAAAATATAGGGTAGCGAACCAGCACAAAAGGAAACAAACGATAAAGAAAAAGGCACTATTTGGTAAAACAAGCTTAGCTAAACCGTTGATCATTACTTACATTTGTTTCTGCTTGTATTATGAATGTGTCGGGTAAGGTTAGCAGGCTATATCTGCATTTCATTTCATAAAACTGTGTCTGTGGATTGTACGGAAAATTATGATTTCTCGGCCATGCCCTCAACAGTAATCAAAATGTAAAGGGAAAATGTCAAAGTTGTCTGTGTAGGTATCCCACTCGTTGGCCATGTGAGTCTTTCTGTAAGTCTTTTGACACTGCACTTGCTATGAAAAACTTGACACTGCTAAAATAGGCAGACTTACATCAGTGAAATAAATATACTAAGAGAGAACATGGACGTTGATGAGCATAAGGTATACAAGCAATAATGTGGGGGTCACTATGGTTGGAATGCAATCACAAATGTGTGGTAAACCTTTCGGTTTTAAGAATTTTATAGCTATTGAATTAAGTGGCTGCAAATTGTTACCCTAAATTTATGAGGTAAATTCTATAATTTCTTTTTTACAGTGTAGCTGGTAAAACATGCACTAAGCTTCATGTAGGTCATATGGTCAAATAAAAAAAAAACATTAACTAATAGACAATACGGATCAGAAACATGAAAAACAGGACAGCTAACTGACATCAGCGAGCTTACCTGGAAGCAGGTGAGCAGCGCCTGTGGGAAAGCGTCGAAGGTGCTGCGCTTGGTCTGTGTCTCGTCGAAGTTGAACTTGCCACCAAAGAGTTGCATTCCCAACAGGGCGAAAATGATGAGGAAGAGGAAGAGGAGCAACAGTAGCGAGGCGATGGACTTCATGGAGTTGAGCAGAGACGCCACCAGGTTGGACAGTGCCGTCCAATGGCTGCGTGGATGAGATAGTGATCAGCAGTGGTGGGATGGAACAAAGTACTGTACTTAAGTAGACTTTTTAGAATCATCTTTATTGACCAAGTATGTTAAAACTGTTTGGTTAGGTGTCCAGGATAGTGGTAATGCTGATCAACACCCAATGTGCAAATGATGCAGTTAAAAAATTGTCTGTCTAATTTAACAAAAGCTATGGGAGCATGTTGTTTTGATAGCAAGTCCAATGATTTTTTTTCCCTCTCAGTATGAGTAATATGTATGAATGAGTATCAGGTGTCACCTAGTGAGAGGGGAAAAACAGCAGAGTCGTGATTTAAAGTCATCATAACGACATTTAAAGTCGACAGGACGCTATTTAAAGTCATCGTGAGGTGATTAAAGTCATCATGATGAGATTTAATGTCAACAATTGATGTTTGAAAAGAGATTTAATGTCAACAATTGACGACATGATTCCGGTTAACATAAAATTAACATACAACGTCAACAATTGACGACTGGCGATCATGTGGGATTTGGTTGCTACGCAAGACTGTTTACCGGGATCCTCACATCAATTGTTCACTTTAAATCTCATCATGACAACTTTTATATCATCACGATACTTTATATTGCGTCCTGTCGACTTTAAAGGTCATCAAGAGGACTTTACATCATGTCTGGCTTTTTTTTTTCTCGAAAATTTCATCGTAAATATGGAAGCTAATAAAAGTGGAAAACTATTTTGTGTGCAGACAAGTTTCATCGCGCGGCGTCTTCTCACCGCGTGACCTTGAAGATTCGCAGCAGCCGGACGCAACGTAGCACGGAGATTCCCAGCGGTGGCATGATGCCCAGTTCCACCAGGATGGTCTCCATGATGCCGCCGCACACCACGAAGCAGTCAAAGCGGTTGAAAAACGCCACAAAGTAATGAGCCAGGCCCAGGCTGTACATCTTCAGAAGCATCTCCACCGTGAACAGTGACAGCAGCACCTTGTTGGCGATATCTGCATGCCGCACGCACATGGTCACACGCACACGGTTTCACACACACACGGTAACATGCATGTAACACACATATTGTAATGCACACTTGGTCACATACATGGTAACACATATGGTCACACACACTACGTATCAGAGACCTGGTCACACACATGTAACATGTTCATGGTAACTCACACATGGTAACACAAAATCTGTACAAAATCTGTATAGTGTATATATGATCTATTATTAACATAATGTTTGATATTACGTGAAAGGGGACGTGTGAGAGGCTTGATTTTACAATCTCGCTTCAATTTACCACCTCACCAACTGCGCCGGTAAATTTCCATGTCTCCAAAATGTGCATAGGCATGGGTTAACATTTCCGTTCATGTGCATACCTTTTCCCCATCAAGTTTTTTTTTTTTTTTTGGATAGGTCACATACTGCAGGAAATTGGGTACGCATCTTTCAGGCCCCGTTTTGTGCATATGCAGTGTTTATAAGTGAGGCCCCAGGTCACACACACGTGACACATACATGGTCACACACAATTGATAACACACACAGTAACATGTATATGACAATACACTTTAATTAACACACACACACACACACACATGGAAACACACACTGTCACATACACTTGGTAACACAGACCTGGTCACACAGACTTGACATGAACTGTCATGGTCTGTGTTTTGGTTTGGGTTGTGTTTAGTTTTGTTCCATGTTTTCCTGTGTTCCATGTTTGTCGTGTGCTCATTAAGTTGTTGTGTCCACCTGTTCTCGTCTGCTTTGTGTCAACCAATCAGCTCTCTCCAGCCACTCATGTCTTGTCCAGGTGTTCCTCGTTGTCTCGTCTATCTGTTTGTATTTAGTTCCCTGGTTTCTTTCAGTTCTTGTCGGTTCATTGTCGTTGTCACATGTCTCTGCCATGTCATAGTCGTCAGTTGTCTTTGTCATTGTGGTATGTCATTGTCAGGTGTCATTTTCCGTTTCTATTCCACGTCTTACTCACAGTTCATAGTTTGTTTCCAGTTTTAGATATTCGAGTATTTCTTTGCTACTTTGATTTGAGTGGTATCTGTTGTGGGACTTTGTTCAGTTTTCCCTTTTCTAAGATTAAATATTATTTTGAGACTCCCGCACTCCTGCCTTGCCTCCCTGCTTCCCTGCAATTGGGTCCACCATGTTCTCACCTTGCGTTACTCGCCCTCGCCTTAACCACGTACGTGACAGAATGAACCGACCAGAACAGGACCCAGCGGGAAGAAGATGGCGTCACCCTGGACACCACCAAACTGCCTCCCACCGTCCTCAGCCTGCCATCCATACCTACCCTCCTCCAGTAAGCCCAATCGTTCAGTCTTTTCTGTCCTTTTCATCGGGTCCCCCCACTTGTCCTAGTTATTCACCATGCCCTACTATTTTACATCCACATGTTTCTTTAGATTCTGATTTTTCTGATTGTGAAGATGGCCCCGATTTAGTTAACCTTCTGTCTGATTCTGACTCTGACACAGACTTAGATTTTTCTGGTTCCTTCCCTAGTTTATCCCGTCCTCGTCAGTTTTTGTCACGTCTCCCCATTTCCAACCCCAGTGAGTCCAAAACCTTTCCCTCGGACCTTTTCTTGGGCACCCGTTTGGCCATCTACCCGGGACCGCCGCGTGGTGGCCAACGGAGGCGCCCAAGTAAAGGTCAAATTTTGCCCCCTCGTTTTTTCCCTGTTCACAAGTCACTTAATTTTTCACCTGTTCCCACACGTTGTTCCACGGCTCCACTTAAGTCACGTCCAGTCAAACCTGCCCCCAAGCCACCATGTTCTGTACCAGCCATTTTTCCTAGTTCACCTTCCCGAGACCTTGTGCACTCTTCCACTCCCGTACCCTCTACTCCCAAACCTCAATGGCGGCAGGCTGAGGAAGCGACTGCAGGCCCCGTTCCTGCTCCTCGGCAGCTGCGGCAGGCTCCCGCTCCTGCTCCTCGGCAGCTGCGCCAGGTTCCCGCTCCTGCTCCTCGGCAGCTGCGCCAGGTTCCCGCTCCTGCTCCTCGGCAGCTGCGCCAGGTTCCCGCTCCTGCTCCTCGGCAGCTGCGCCAGGTTCCCGCTCCTGCTCCTCGGCAGCTGCGCCAGGTTCCCGCTCCTGCTCCTCGGCAGCTGCGCCAGGTTCCCGCTCCTGCTCCTCGGCAGCTGCGCCAGGTTCCCGCTCCGGCGGCGCTCGTCCAGCGGCCGCCACCCGTCCTTGCTCCGGCGGCGCTCGTCCAGCGGCCGCCACCCGTCCTTGCTCCGGCGGCGCTCGTCCAGCGGCCGCCACCCGACCCCGCTCCGGCGGCGCTCGTCCAGCGGCCGCCACCCGACCCCGCTCCGGCGGCGCTCGTCCAGCGGCCGCCACCCGTCCTTGCTCCGGCGGCGCTCGTCCAGCGGCCGCCACCCGACCCCGCTCCGGCGGCGCTCGTCCAGCGGCCGCCACCCGACCCCGCTCCGGCGGCGCTCGTCCAGCGGCCGCCACCCGACCCCGCTCCGGCGGCGCTCGTCCAGCGGCCGCCACCCGACCCCGCTCCGGCGGCGCTCGTCCAGCGGCCGCCACCCGTCCTTGCTCCGGCGGCGCTCGTCCAGCAGCCGCCACCCGACCCCGCTCCGGCGGCGCTCGCCCAGCGGCCGCCACCCGTCCTTGCTCCGGCGGCGCTCGTCCAGCGGCCGCCACCCGTCCTTGCTCCGGCGGCGCTCGTCCAGCGGCCGCAACCCGTCCTTGCTCTGGCGGCGCTCGCCCAGCGGCCGCAACCCGTCCTTGCTCTGGCGGCGCTCGCCCAGCGGCCATCACCCGTCCTTGCTCTGGCGGCGCTCGCCCAGCGGCCGCCACCCAACCCTATTGCCTGGCCCCTGCATTACCATTGGCTTCGGCACCGTGGCCGTCCGCCTGAATGGCCCTGTAAAGACCCTGGTGCTTGGCGTCCTGGACGACCTCCTGAACCGCTCAGCCAAGCACCTCACCCTGGGTGGCCTGGATGGCCACCAGACTGACCTGAGGGGTGGACTCTGTACCCTCCTCCAGGCCCCCTTCCGCCCACCCTGGGTTGGTGACTTTTTGGTTGTTTGGGGAACGTCTGGGATCCGTTCCTTTAGAGGGGGGGTACTGTCATGGTCTGTGTTTTGGTTTGGGTTGTGTTTAGTTTTGTTCCATGTTTTCCTGTGTTCCATGTTTGTCGTGTGCTCATTAAGTTGTTGTGTCCACCTGTTCTCGTCTGCTTTGTGTCAACCAATCAGCTCTCTCCAGCCACTCATGTCTTGTCCAGGTGTTCCTCGTTGTCTCGTCTATCTGTTTGTATTTAGTTCCCTGGTTTCTTTCAGTTCTTGTCGGTTCATTGTCGTTGTCACATGTCTCTGCCATGTCATAGTCGTCAGTTGTCTTTGTCATTGTGGTATGTCATTGTCAGGTGTCATTTTCCGTTTCTATTCCACGTCTTACTCACAGTTCATAGTTTGTTTCCAGTTTTAGATATTCGAGTATTTCTTTGCTACTTTGATTTGAGTGGTATCTGTTGTGGGACTTTGTTCAGTTTTCCCTTTTCTAAGATTAAATATTATTTTGAGACTCCCGCACTCCTGCCTTGCCTCCCTGCTTCCCTGCAATTGGGTCCACCATGTTCTCACCTTGCGTTACTCGCCCTCGCCTTAACCACGTACGTGACAATGAACAGAGTTAAACACTCTTGGGGACTTGGGGACACACACATGTAAAAATACACATAGTAACATGTACATGGTAACACATTTACTAACACACAGTAACACACATTACACACATAATACACACATCGTAACATGCACAAGGTTTTTTTAGTAACACACACGTAACATGTACATGGTAACACACACTTGGTAACACACAACATATAGCAACATACACATGGTCTCATACATGGTCACATGCTGACCATGCGCATGCTCATCATCATGAACTTCATCACGCACACACGGCGGCACACACAACATTTAAAGAGTGAGAGCGGTGGCCGTACCCTGCACCTGCGTCAGCCAATCAGGTTGGTTGTAGTGCTCGGAGGCGCTGAGGGACGTGTTGAGGAAGACAAGCAGCAGGACCAGCCAATAGAATGTCACAGATTTGACCGCAGTGCGACAGTTCCTGCGACACACTCGGTTCCAGCGTCGCAGAGTACGACTGGATCCACAGAGGTGGCAAAATGTCACCGTGAGGTCACTTCCTGTCAGCCTGCTTACTCCACCCAAAAAGTTTTTTATTTATTTATTTATTTTAATCTGAACTCACCAGCAGCTGATCTTCATCATTCGAGCACTAAAACAAAAAAGGGAGGTTAACTGCTAGGCTAACCGGCCAACCAGATCCTGTGTGGTTTGATCAAGGTGTGTGGGTGTGTGCGTGTGTGTGTGTGTGTGTGTGTGTATGTGTGTATGCGTGCGTGCGTGCATGTGTTACCAGCAGGCCTGGCAGCAGTTGGTGTGTTCTTCATCGATGTTCTCCGTGTTCTCAGACGCCGTTTCGCTGGCAGGAAGACTTGCTGAGTGAGAGAGACAACTTGTGTAACCCGTTGACACCGGTTATGAAGTTTAGAGAAGTTTCTGTTCCGAATGTTTGATCGCCTGTCTACTGAGGTCCCCAGGTGTGTGTGTGTGTCTCACCGTGTGTTTCATTGGAGTGACTGAACCATCCAAACTTCCCTTTCTTCTTATCTGACAGATCACCCAGAGATGGACCTACACACAAACACACAACCATCTCATGTATCTTCACGCACACTTGCAAGAACACACACACACAAACACACACTCACGCGAGTTTCTATCCTCGTCCAGCTCGTCCATGTCCTCAGCCTGTGTGATCCAGTCCATGTATCCACACAGGTCCTCCTCCATTTGCTGCTTCTCGCGGAGCTTCTGGAAGTCTCCGCGAGCTTTCGCCTTCTCCCTTTCCTTGCTGAACTCTCTGCGACGTGAACACAAAATCGCTCAATGCTTGACAATAATAAAGGCATGATAATGCAACAATAACATAGCAATAACACACCAATCACGCAACAGTAAAGAACAAAAACACAGCATAATACAACTAACATAACAATAATGCAACATCAACAATGCAATAATAAGTTTAATAAGTTTAATTTTTATCTCTGTGAAACACTTTGTGTTGCATTCCTTATGTATGAAAAGTGCAATATAAATAAAATGTTATTTGACTTAAACTTAAATTTTATTTGACTTAAACAGTAATAAAACAATGTAACAATAATAATAATAACAATAATAATAACACAGCAGTAATGCAACAGCACTGTAACATTAACACATTCTCTCCTTGCTGAACTCTGAGACATAACATTAACACAACAATCGTATCACAGTAACATAACAATAACACAACAATAATGTAGCTGTAAGGTAACAATAACATATCACTGACATAACAATAACAATAATAACACAAAAACACCTTAACAGTAACGCAACAATAACAGCAAAAGCTTAACAATCATTTAAATATAGCACTATAACACCACAATATCAAATAGTAATCTAACAATACAACATCAATGACATAACAATATAGTACAGTAACAATAATGTATCAGTAACATAAGAATTACACAACAAAAATGTAACAGTGACTCAACAAAAACGCAACAGTGACGTTCAGGTTTGAGCAACAGGGATCTTTTCGAGAAGTGTGACCTTACTGACCCGCTGAGGACGCCAAGAACCAGGTTGAGAACGAAGAAGGAGCCAAAGATGACCAGACTGACAAAGTAGACCCATGGCAACTCGAAGCCGATGGCGTCGTTCATCTGTGCGCATAACCGGTTAATTAAGAGGGAGAATGCTACGAGAGCCATAAGAGACATAATTTTGGATTACCTCTCTCACACACTACTGAAATTCTCTTATACACTACTAAAACCCTCTCGCACACGACTGATGTTTCCATCTTACACATACGACAGAATCACTCTCTTACACACATTATAATACTGAAATACGTGTTTCAGTATTGACCATGAGAGAATTTCAGAAGTGTATGTGAGCAAATACAATTCTGTAGTGTGGGAAAACGCTTCAGCAGTGTATAAGAGTGTTTCCATCGTGTGTGTAAAAGGGAAAAAGTGTGTAGTTTCAGTAGCGTGTGTGAGAGTGTTACCGTAGTGTGTGTGAGAGCATTTCAGTAGCGAATTTGCTATCTTTTTAGGACTGCATAAGCAAAATAAAATCTATGGTATGTGTGAGAGTGTTTCAGTAGTGCGTGTGAGTAAAAAAAGAATACTAAGTGTGCCGAGATCATTTTACACTTGAGACTGTGTGAGTCCCAGGATGCACATGTCTGGAAAAATTGCACTTCAACAGGTATTAAACATTTGGCACATAGGTATAGAGTCATTAACCCATGAAAGAGGACGCCCCCCCCCTTCCAAAATAGTCTTAAAGCCTGCCAAATTTGAATGAATTAAAAAAAAAAAAAAACATGTATAGTACTCGAAAGCATTTGGACTTTGTCACTGTTTTAAAATCAGATGCCATACATTTTAAGGTCACTGTTATTTTTTTAGTCTTTATTTTTATTTATTTTATGAATGTTGTTGTGTTATGTACTGTATAATTTCTGCTGCCTCTTGGCTTATGAAAAATACTTTATCTCACAATAAGCTTTTACCGGGTTAAATAAAGGATAAATAAAATGTGAAATAAGGCCTGACCTTGAGCTGCTGGACTGTGCTGTGAGATTTTTACCTGTCAATCAAATGACACTGAAAATGAGTTTGCTGAGGTCAACGACCGTGTGTTATGTGGGGAACACACACACACACACACACACATCTTTGAGCGCTGACGTTTTAATGATGTTGCCACGGACGAGTGAGCTTTTGAGCTCCAGCTCTTAGCTTGCTAGCTCTTTAGCTCACAGGCTAGCGAGTGTAATAAATACAGTCCCAGTTGTGTGAATCTATGGAGCAAACGCCGTTCTTCCAGCGGCTTGCTGCGTCGAGAGCGGCCCGACGGGTGTTATCACAACAATGAAAATGTATCGAGCGCAGAAAAAAAAATCCCCTTTTCCATTGTATGGAACGATAACAGTAATATGTTTCTGAGGTTTTCAGCAGTGTGTACAGTATGAGAGCGTTTCAGCAACGATAATGAGAGTGTTTCAGCAGAGTGTGAGTATTTCAGCAGTGTGTGAGTGGAAAAAAAATGTGTAGTGTGAGAGTGTTTCAGTTGTGTGTGTGAGAGCATTTCAGTAGTGTGAACAACATTTCAGTAGTGTGTATGAGAGTGTTTCAATTGTGTGACAGAGTTTCAGTTGTGAATTTGAGAGCTCTTCTGTTGAGTGTGTGAGAGAATTTCAGTAGTGTGCATGAAAGCGTTTCAGTAGTGAGTGTGAGTGTTTCAAGTAGTGTGTATGAGAGCGTTTCAGTTGTGTTTGTGTGGTAATCCTGAATTATGTCCGTGTGGTGGTTGGTTGGTTCTCACCCAGTACAGGACGTCGGTCCAGCCCTCCATGGTGATACATTGGAACACCGTTAACATGGCGAAGAAAAAGTTGTCAAAATTGGTAATGCCTCCGTTGGGCCCATCCCATCGCCCACGACATTCTGAGCCGTTCAACGTGCACTGGCGGCCGTGACCCGCGAAGGCGCACGGCACCGGGTCGTCCTCCACATACATGTCTGCAGGGATGAAAATATTAACTACAGCGGTTCTCAGTGGGAGTCCACAAGTTATAACCTATGCAAAATAATATGCAATAAATTACAATATCTCATCATTTTTTTAAATACCTATGAATGGGGATCAGCTTACCAATAAAACAAACATCCATCAATCCTTTTTTTACACTGCTTGTCCTCACTAAGGTTGCGGGTATGCTGGAGCCTAACCCAGCTAACTGCGGGCGAGAGGCGGGGTACACCCTCAACTTGTTTGCCAGCCAATCACAGGGCACAAATAAAAAAACAATCATTCACACGCACATTCACACCTATAGGCAATTTAGAGTCTTCAATCAACCTACTATGCATGTTTTTGGAATGTGGGAGGAAACCAGAGTACCCGGAGAAAACCCACACGGACACGGGGACCACCGTGCCACCTAAAAAAACATAATGAACTAATTTCTCCTCCATACCTTAGCTTTTGCCAATTGAAAGCTCTTAATATGATCGTGACATATCATCACAAACTCTTAAAGCCCTACATGAAAAAAAAATAATTCTTCTCAAGTTCTTTTTTTTTTGCATAGTTTCCCCACTTTAATGTTTCCCGACTTTAATGTTCAAGATCATCAAAAAAAAAATTTCAAGATCATGAAAACAAGCAATAACAGAAACATAACATGTTTTTAAAGGGTGATTTTATTGATTGATTGATTAATTCATTCAGAAAAATAACTATTGCTACCTCATCCTGTGTGGAAAATTAATTGCCAACCTTGGTAAATTAACTGTGGCTAAGCAAATTTTTGGGGAACGATTAGTTCATTTTCACTGACCGGCAAGCCTGATTACTTCCAGACATGTTCAATCAAGAAATGACTGAAATAGAACCTGTCTGACAAAATTAAGTTTGCCAAAAGATCTAAAAATGTGGCAACAAAATGCCAAAATCCCCCAAAATTCAAGAACAGATGAAAAAAAAAGTAATTAATATTTATAAGTCTGGAAAGGGTTACAAAGCCATTTCTAAAGCTTTAGGACTCCAGCAAACCACGGTGAGTGCCATTATCTACAAAGGGAGAAAACATGGAACATGGTAGTGAACCTTGCAAATAGTGGCAGGCATACAAAAATTAATCATACAAAAAGCACAGAGACGACTCATCCAGGATGTCACAAAGGAACCCAGGCCAACAACTAAAGAACTGCAGGCCTCCCTTGCCTCATTTAAGGTCAGTGTTCATGACTCAACAATAAGGAAGAGACTGGGAAAAATGGCATCTGTGGCAGAGTTTCAAGGCCAAAACCACTGCTAACCAAAAATATCAGAAAGGCTTGTCCTTTGATTTCCAAGATGATCAATTCAACGCCCTAAGAATCAAATGACCTGGATGAATGAGAATATTCACAGGCACAATTCCCAAGATTTTTGGGAGCCTATTCTATGGACGACAAGATGAAAATGTGTGTGTCTCGTTATATCTGCTGTACATAGAAAAACAGCATTTCAGAAAAAGAACATCGTACCCACAGTCAAACATGGTGGTGGTAGTGTGATTGTCTGGGACTGCTGTCGTACTTCAGGACCTGGACGACTTACTGTGATTGATGGTACCCTGAATTCTGCTCTTATCCTTAAAATCCTTAAGGAGAATGTTCGGCCATCAGTTTTATGAGCCCAAGCTAAAGCGCACTTGGGTTCTGCACTTGGACAACGATGCAAAACACACCAGCAAGTCAACCTTTGAATGGCTTAAAAAAGAAAAATTAAGGTCTTGGCCTGGCCTCGTCAAAGTCTGGACTTGAATCCAATTGAAATGTTGTGGCATGACCTTAAAAAGGCCATTCACGCTTTGAAACCCCTCCAGTGTTCCTAAATTCAAACAATTCTGCAAGGAAGAGTGGGGCAAAATATCTCCACAGAGATGTGAAAGACTCATTGCCAGTTATAGAAAATGCTTGTTTTCAGTTGTTGCTGCTGAGGATGGCCCAAGCAGTTATTAGGCTTGGAGAGGTCATTACTTTTTCCACACAGGTCCTGGTAGCTTTGAATAGGTTTTTTCCCTTCATGAATAAAATTAACATTAAAAACTAAATTTTATGTTTACTTTGGTTATCTTTGTCTGACATTTAAATTTGTTTGACAATCTTAAACATGTAAGTGGGAAAACTATGCAAAAAATAAGGATTTGAGAAGGGGGCAAATACCGAAGGTTGTCAATACTGACTGTGCTTTCTAGAGTAGCTCCTGTCTTTTCATACCCATGTTGTTCGTGTCAGCAGTGCATGCCAGCTAGTGATGATGGATAAAATTTAATTGAATTACATTTTGAATTTAAAAATTTATATTGTCAAACTGTAGATTGAAAGCACAAAAAATAGTCCTATTGCATTTAGGCACATGTTTGTTATGTTTAATGTTCATCTACCAGTTTCTATATAGTAGCAGGTTCTGTGCATGCGTCCGATGAAGAGCTCCAAGCCGATGATGGCGTAGATGATGATGACGAAGAGGACCAGCAGAGCGATGTGGAGCAGGGGAACCATGGCCTTCATGATGGAGTTCAGCACGATCTGCAGACCTGTCCACACACGTACGTCAGCGCCCATGATGTGATGTCACCACCGCCACCGCTGCGCACACTCACTGGGAACTCCTGAAACCAGCCTGAGGGGCCGCAGGACCCGGAAGGCGCGCAAAGCTTTGACGTCCAGACCTCCAGGTTTGCCCGGCATGTGGTGTGTGCTCGCCTGCTCGCCTGACTTGTGCGTCATGGTCTCCAGGACGACGCTGAACAAACTGTTACGGAGACAGGAAGCCGCATTATCAAATCACAGCAACCACTTCCACAAGTCTTCAACACTGTGTGAAAACCAAGTTCCAGTGGTGTGAAGGATGGTCCATGCCACATATGGACTCAGACAGATCAGGTGGGACAGGAAGATCTTCACACTCACTCAACTTAGACTAAACTGAAGTGGACCCTGAGGCTCATATTTAACAAGCTGAAGACAAGTCCAGCTCATCCTAAGAGCTTGTGACATGAGCGCAGTAGAGAATCAGGCTGATAACATACCAATAACACAGCAATAATGTAACAGTAATGTAACAATAGCATAATGACAACTTAACAGTAATGTAACAATATCATAAACACAATGTAAAAGTACTGTAACAATAGCTTAACAATAATGCAACAACATAACAACAAGGCGACAATCACATAATGACACAGCAGTAATGCAACAATAATGTAACTATAGCATAAAAACACTGCAACAATAATGTAACAACAATGACCTGACAACAACAACATAACTATGCAACAGCAATGTAACAATAATGCAAATAACCCAATATAAATGCAACAATATGGTAAATATAACATAATAATGAGGCAACAACAATGCAATGTAACACCAAAAAAATTACATTAATAATCGAATGATAGCAGTAAAGTAACAATATCATAACAACAATATAACAGTAATGTAACAATTTCGTAATAATAATGTAACACCAACAACAATGCAAAAATATCAATGACACAACAGCAACATCACAACATTGTAACAGGAGTGCTACAATTGCATAAAAATAACCAAACAGTGACATAACAATTTAACAGTAACGTAAAAATAACATGCAATAGTAATGTAACAATAGCCTATATAAAAAAAAATGCAACAATGATGCAACAACAACGTAAGAAAGGCGCAACGATGTTAATGACAACAGTATCGTAAAGATAATGGAAATAACACAATAACATACTGTAGCAATGAGGCAACAATAATGGAATAAAAACATAACACTGATGTTCAAAATAACACAATATCACAACAATAATGGAGCAACAAAACAACAATATAACAATAACATAATAATTATAGGAACCACAGCACGCCCATGACCCTAGTGAGGATAAGCGGTAGGTAAAATGAATAGCTGGATGGCGGGCATAACAATGACCAAGCAGGAACGTACAAACAACACAACAATAACATAACACTGATATAACAATACCACAATAAAAATGCAAAAATATATCAAGGATAATGTAAAAATAAAGACAAGGACATAAAAATAACATACCGGTAATGATGCAACTAAAGCATAATAATGAACTCACAGAAATGTAACAGTAATGTAAAAATAATATAACAGGAATAATGCAAGAATAACACAACGTTGGTTTTCTCCGGGTGCTCCGGTTTCAACCCACATCCCAAAAACATGCACGGTAGGTTGATTGAAGACTCTAAATTGTTCGTCGGTGTGAATGTGAGTGCGAGTGGTGTGAATGTAAGTGCGAGTGGTGTTTGTTTATATGTGACCTGCGATTGGCTGGCGACCAGTACAGGGTGTACCCCGCCTTTCGCCCGAAGATAGCTGGGATGGGCTCCAGCACGCCAGCGAGAACTAGTGAGGATAAGCGGGACAGAAAATGGATGGATGGATGGATATATTTTCCCCAAAACCTTCACGATAAACGATAGTATTGTTGATGTTTTTCTTTTTTTTAAAAGCCACTGATACAATGATATTAGAGCATGTAAAGAATTGTACACATCTTACAAATTTTGTCCTGGTAATCAAAACATATGAGCACAACTGTGAGGCTCCAGCATGCCCCCGACCCAAGTGAAGAGAAGCGGTACGGAAGATGAATGAATGACTGAATGTTTGGCATCTTGACACAACAGTGAAGTCTCAAACAATTTTAGAAGTTTCAATTTAACAACTCTTAACAACTGAACCATTTTTAGAAGTTATGTTTGTTTCATAATGGCGTTTCACATATACGCACTTTTAATAATTGCTCCCAGTGGGAACTCCCCACTGAAAAGTACTACGTTCAAAATATATTACAGATTTTGATTACAGTTGTTACTCTATTTTTTATAGTCTTTATACAATATTTTTGTGTTATCCATTGCTCTTGCTCTCTCTCAATATATTGTGTTTAAATGTGTTTGCATTGTTTTAGGTGTGTTTACAGGCCTTTAAAAAATTAAAAACATACCTAGGGTGTATTTAAATAGGGTATTTCTAGTTCACAAATTCTAGTTCACAAATTTCACGTACAGTATTGCAGAGGTGGACTGTAATTTAACCCCCCCCCCCCCCCACCACCACCACCACCACCTCCCCATACAGATAAGCAGTTTATGAAAAAAAAGTCCTTTAAGAATTTGATTGAGCGCAATGTGCGCCATTGTGTTACATCATCATTCATTACATTCATTACATTACAGGTGGAATTCTTTCCCATTCTTGCTTGATGTACAGCTTCAGCTGTTCAACAATCCGGGGTCTCCGTTATCGTATTTTACGCTTCATAATGCGCCACACATTTTCAATGGGAGACAGGTCTGGACTGCAGGCAGGCCAGTCTAGTACCCACACTCTTTTACTACGAAGCCACGTTGTTGTAACATGTGCAAAATGAACTTTGCGTCCATAACAGTCCGGATGGTTCTTTTCCTCTTTGGCCCGGCGGACACGACGGCCACAATTTCCAAAAACAATTTGAAATGTGGACTCGTCTGACCGCAGAACACTGTTACACTTTGCATCAGTCCATCTTAGATGAGCTCGGGCCCAGAGAAGCCGCCGGCGTTTCTGGGTGTTGTTGATAAATGGCTTTTGCTTTGCATAGTAGAGTTTCAAGTTGCGCTTAACGGATGTAGCGCCAAACTGCATTTACAGATATTAGTTTTCTGAAGTGTTCCTGAGCCTATGTGGTGATATCCTTAACACATAGATGTCGGTTTTTGATGCAGTCCCGCCTGAGGGATCGAAGGTCACGGGCATTCAATGTTGGTTTTCGGCCTTGCCGCTTTCATGCAGTGATTTCTCCAGATTCTCTGAACCTTTTGATGATATTATGGACCGTAGATGATGAAATCCCTAAATTCCTTGCAATTGTACGTTGAGGAACATTGTCCTTAAACTGTTCGACTATTTCCTCACACACTTGTTCACAAAGAGGTGAACCTCGCCCATCTTTCCGGGAAGCTCCTTTTATACCCAATCATGGCACCCACCTGTTCCCAATTAGTCTGTTCACCTGTGGGATGTTCCAAACAGGGGTTTGATGAGCATTCCTCAACTTTCTCAGTCTTTTTTGCCACCGGTCCCAGCTTTTTTGGAACGTGTTGCAGCCATAAAATTCTAAGTTAATGATTATTTGCTAAAAAGGCAGTTCCTTTTATGGAACTTGGATGGCGCTTGGTGCCTCGCCTTTCCCTCGCTCTCTCTCTCTCCCCTGCAATCACCACTCATCACTGCCTCCGCACCTATTCCCAATCAGCTCTCTACACTGCCTGCATTTAAGCCTGCCAGATCCTGGAAGTCGCCGCCAGAGTATTAACGTTCATCCACGGTACACAAGCCATCTCTTGCCCACTTGCATGTGAGCTTCTCCACTCCCCGCGATCGTACTTACCTCCTTGTTCTTCCTCATCCCCAGTGCTCCTTCCTTGCTACCCGCCTTGCTATCCGCTTGTTGCAAGATGGCGCCTACCCGTGTGGTTGCCTCAGTTACGCGCGCTCTAGTATTGTTTTTGTTTTTGTGTTTTTCGTTCGTCTTTGGAGACATTACACGACTCACTTACACAAACATATATAGCTTTCTCTTTTTATTTACTTGTGCTTATTTTCTTATTTATTTTGTTTGAGAACCAGGGCAGAATTTGTAAAATGTGTTCAATTCTTTTTTATGCTCTTACAACCCCAATTCCAATGTAGTTGGTGTCACATACATCACTGCCTGCTTCCGTCTTCACGACCATCTTCACGGTAAACCTGATTTGCAGTTTTGCTTTTCAATGTGTTTTGTGATGTGCAAAATGCGAATTTTGACCCGCAAACTGCGATGCAAGACCGCTTAATTCAAGCCTTGCGCACATAAGTAGGTGAGCAATGTTGTGCGTCAGTTGATGCAGATTCTCCATGCACTTTGCGCCCCTGATCATTTTTATGCGTCGAGAACGCGGGACGCACATCAAACGAGATCCCTGCAGTACTCCCCCTTTGTTTGTCAAAACTGAACTGAAGTATAATATTTGAGTTCATGTGGATGTGAAAGGCCCTGTTTGACTGGGTTTGCCTTGGACGACGCCACTGTGCTTAGGCACCGACGGCCAGTCCACAAACTGTGACAGCATGGTGCATCACTTGCTTGTGCTTTGATTAACAGGGCAGCTAGCCTCCTAGCTGCAGTACACTTCAACCGTTCCTCGCGGTTATATGCTTCATTTTGGCACCGTTTTTACAGCGCACGTACACCTCTATCTACCAGGCTCGCTTGCATGTCACGTGTTTTTTTTTTTTTTTTTTTTTTTTTTTACACATAGTGCAAGTCTTGTAAAGACAAAATCATATGACAGATGTCCGATCCAACGCCAGAGTACCTTAAGCCATGAATAAATAGTTAACTTTCCCTAAAGTGTCCCACTTGTCTGCATCTACTGAAGCAACGCCGTTCCGCCAACGGCTCTCTGCTTTGGTGAGCGTTGCGCCACGTGTTACCACAGCAATGACAATTTATTGAGTCCGGAAAAATGTCTCCGTAGTATTTATTTCCTCTGCCTCGAATTGGGTACTGGCTATCACCAAGACAGGACTCGTACTTTTAGTGGATAATAATCAGCTGAAGCAAACACACATAGGTGGATAAGCAATGCTGTGCGTCGGTGGACGCATATTCAGCATGCTTTATGCGTCCCTGCTCATTTGTGTGCCTCTCAGATGCAGGACACACTTAAAATGAGATCCCTGCAACTTAACAAAATAAGTCAATTGAGGGCATTTGTTCTCCAGCCATTATGACAACAACCTTCATCACGACCCTGAGGACATGCCGCGAGGTCACCGGTGACCAAACATTGTGAGCACCAGCAAGAGGGTCCACCGGCACGCCGTGACAAGCCAAGCATTACGCATGCTTGCAACAACAGGGCTGAATCACACCAATTCTAGCAGCGCCGCGGGGATCCGCTCGGGACGCCCAGCAAACGAGGACGTCAGCCCATGTTTGCCTCCACTCGCAAACACTTTAACGCCGCGCCGCTGCACCGCAACCACTTACACTCTATCCTTTCACCCGGTAGCTAAGATGGATATGTTCGACTATAAGTCTCATAAATAATTACATACTATAAATGTAACAATAACGTAATAATCTAACAATAATGTAATAGAACAACAACAGCATAACACCAACACAACAACATAACAATAACATAGCAATAAAGTAAAAAATAAAAACAATAAGTAAAGTAAGTTACACAACAAAAACAATGTAACAACACATTGGCACAGCAATAACGTAATAAAAATGATGCAACAGTAACACAAAATATTTACCACCGCACCACTGCAGTGCAACCACAAACTACACTTTATCCATTTACACCACAGCTAAAATGTCATTATATAAATATGATTTATCATCAAGATACAAGTTTATCTGCTTATTCAATGATAACATAAGATAAATAACAACTCAACAATAACATAACAATAACGCAACAATTTTAGCTTAGCTTACCCGACGATGACAATGACAAAGTCCAGAAGGTTCCAGCCGTTTCGGATGTAAGAACTTGGATGCATGACCAGACCGTAAGCCAGGATCTTCAGGAAGGTTTCCACAGTGAAGATAATGAGGAAGACATACTCCACTTGTTCCTAGGGGAAACACAAGATGTCACTATGTCATAGTGTTGAAATGTCCTCAATTTGTGTCTAAATGTCCTGATTTTTTGTCTAGATGTCCTCACTTTGCATCAAATTGTCCTTATTTTGTTTGCCTCTCTTATTGTCTAAATGTCCTCACTTTGTGTCTAAATGCCCTCAATTTATGTCTAAATGTCCTCATTTTGTGTCTAGATGTCCTCAATTTGCCTCAAATTGTCCTTATTTTGTGTGCCTCTGTTAATGTCGAAATGTCCTCACTTTGTGTTGAAATGTCCTCAATTTGCATCCAAATGTCCTCTCATAATATATATAAGCCCTAAAAAGTGTAAAAATGTCCTCTATTAATCTCTAAAGACCTCAATGTCCTCAAGTTATGTCTTAATGTCCTCATTTTGTTAAGAATTTACTTCATTTTGTCTCCAAATGTCATCTCTTAGTAACTGTCCTCAAAGTGTCTAAATGTCTTCAATTTGTGTATAAATGTCTTTATTTAGCATCTAAATTTCCTCTTTGTGTCTAAGTCTCCTTTTTGTGTCAAAATGTCCTCTCTTTGCATCTAAATGCCCTAATTTTGTGTCAAAATCATCATGCAAACACATCTACGACACATGAACGGAGTCAGCAGGTGATTCGCTTAACTTTAGCTTGTCCTAGCGCAGGGTTAGCCTAGCTTAGCACAAGGTACAGTCCAGTGGCGTCGTTGGGCCTATTTTAGTGGCACTTCAGACACACCTAATTGATTTAGTTGTTTTAAAAAAAAATATATATATATATATATATATTTTTTTTTTTTTTTTTTTTACCCCAAATGTCTTGAATAAGAGGGGATAAATCATCAATAAGGGTTTTTGGGGTTGGTTGCCCTTCTCCCAAGAAAAACAAAAAGAAAAATCTACAGATAGGCGAATCTGCGAGTGCACCTGACAAGCTAGTTAGTAGTAGCATAGGACTTCCTGCTGTTAGCAGGGGGCCAGAGCGAACTAATTGTTAAAACAAGGGATGCCCCGATCCAACTTTTTCACTTCCTATACCAATATTGCAGCTTTGAATTTTGGCCGATACTTATATCGGTCCAAGCCAATATAAGCAATAATCATACATAGTTTACTTATTTTGTAGTATGAAATGTTAGAAAAGGCTTGATCAAGTGATATTACTCAAACAGAGAACAATAATCAGCAACAGTAGGTATGAGAAAAATTTACCCATTTATTATTAACCAATGGGTTACATCAAGTAACTTTTAAAAATAAGAATGTACTACAATTGAAAAAATAAATACAAATTATAAATCCTGAAAAATAACTTTAATAAACCAACAACAAAAATATATATTTGAATTGCAACATAACCACTGCTTAACTTAAACATAAGCATATTCTACATGTAAGTAATCATTTTAAAAATTTTTAGAAAACCATGAAAATAATCTCAATACATAATAAATCCAAATTATACTTTTAAAGTGCTAAATAATAAATAGTCAGACCTGTATTGTGAAGCTCCTGGCTGTTTCATCATGAAACAGGAGCTGAGCTCATTCACTTACAGTTTTCATCAGTGGATATTATTAATAATAATAATAATAATCACTCCACCAATATTGAACTGTAGGAATTAGGACGGATGAGTTGAGAGAGTAAGATCTGCTCGAAATGTGAATGCAAAGGATTTCACACAATAAAGCCATTTGTAACATACTCTAGGAATCATTTGGAACTCTATATGGATTTGAAATATGAAACATTTCATTGTATAAGAGATTTAACTTGAAATCTTACCTTTGGAGAATAATAATTAGAAAGTGGAGAGAGCCAAGAGATAAATATACAGTGGGTATGTAAAGTATTCAGACCCCCTTAAATTTTTTACTCTTTTTTTTATATTTGCTAAAATCATTTAAGTTCATTTATTTCCACATTAATGTACACACAGCTCCCCATGTTGACAGAAGAAAAAAAACAGGATAGTTGAAATTTTTGCAGATTTCTTAAAACAGAAAAACGTAAATATCACGCAGCCATAAGTATTCAGACCCTTTGCTCAGTATTGAGTAGAAGCACCTTTTTGAGCTAATACAGCCATGAGTCTTTTTGGGAATGATGCAACAGGTTTTTCACACCTGAATTTGGGGATCCTCTGCCATTCCTCCTTGCAGATCCTCTCCAGTTCTGTCAGGTTGGATGGTGAACATTGGTGGGCAGCCATTTTCAGGTCTTTCCAGAGATGCTAAATTGGGTTTAAGTCAGGGCTCCGGCTGGCCCTTCAAAAACAGTCACGGAGTTTTTCTGAAGCCACTTCTTTAGTATTTTAGCTGTGTGCTTAGGGTCATTGTCTTTTTTGAAGGTGAACCTTTGGCCCCGTCTCAAATTCTGAGCACTCTGGAGAAGGTTTTCGTCCAGGATATCCCTGTACTTGGCTGCATTCATCTTTTCTTTGATTGCAACCAGTCTCCCTGTCCCTGCAGCTGAAAAACACCCCCACAGCATGATGCTGCCATGACCATGCTTCACTGTTGGGACTGTATTGGACAGGTGCCTGGTGTTCTCCACACATGCCACTTAGAATTAAGGCCAACAATTTCTATCTTGGTCTCATCAGAGCAGAGAATCTTATTTCTCACCATCTTGGAGTCCTTCAGGTGTTTTTCTTAGCAAACACAATGCTGGCTTTCATGTGTCTTGCACTGAGGAGAGGCTTCCGTCGGGCCACTCTGCCATAAAGCCCCGACTGGTGGAGGGCTGCAGTGATGGTTGACTTTCTAGAACTTTCTCCCATCTCCCGATTGCATCTCCGGAGCTCAGCCACGGTGTTCTTTGGGTTATTCTTTACCTCTCTCACCAAGGCTCTTTCCCTCCAGTTTGGCTGGACGGCCAGCTCTAGGAAGGGTTCTGATCTTCCCAAACGTCTCCATTTCAGGATTATGGAGGCCACTGTGCTCTTAGGAACCTTAAGTGCAGCAGAATTTATTTTGTAACCTTGGCCAGCTCATTGCCTCGCCACAATTCTGTCTGTGAGCTCTTCGGGCAGTTTCTTTGACCTCATGATTCTCATTTGCTCTGACATCCACTGTGAGCTGTAAGGTCTTATATAGACAGGTGTGTGGCTTTCCTAATCAAGTCCAATCAGTATAATCAAACACATCTGGACTCCAATGAAGGTGTAGAACCATTTTAACGATGATCAGAAAAAATGGACAGCACCCGAGTTAAATATGAGTGTCACAGCAAAGGGTCTGAATACGTATGGCTGTGTGATATTTCAGTTTTTTTTTTTTTAATAAATAAGCAAAAATTTCAACAATTCATTTTTTCTATCAATATGGGGTGTTGTGTGAACATGAATCAAGAAAAAAATGAACTTAAATTATTTTCATAAATGGCTGCAATATAACAAAGAGTGAAAATTTTAAGGGGGTCTGAAAACTTTCCGTACCCACTGTAAGCCAAACTAACCTGTCCCAGATATTTTCAAGACTACTTTTATATTACATTATTATTTGATTTAAAAGTAATTGAATAATATTCTTCTGTAACCAATTTAGTCACGTTTGTGCCCAAGATATCTCTGTGACCTCAAAAGTGTTAGGGAGCAAACAGTTATTGTATTCTAAGCCAAAGTCATGTCATTAGCCTCTATATTGATCAGTTATTAATTCAATGTGTTTCAAGATATATTCAAGTGGAAGAATTCGAAGTCTTGCAGTAATGTCAATCGAAAAAGTGTGTGCATTTGTGTGTGTGTGTGTTTGTGTGTGTGTGTGTGTGTGTGTGTTGGTGAAGAGTTTTCACATGCAGCGAATCAAAACTACGAATCCTGTCTTGGTGCTAACCAATCAGAGGCAGAGGAGGGCAGGTTATAGTTCCATAAATACAATGAACGTGGGAGTTTTTTCTGGACTTGATATATTTTCATTGTTGTGGTAACACCCAGCAGCACGGTAGGCGACAGGTTAGCACGTCTGGTTCAAATCCGGCCTTGCCTGTGTGGAGTTTGCGTGTTCTCCCCGTGCCTGCCTGGGTTTTCTCCAGGTACTCCGGTTTCCTCACACATTCCAAAAAAACATGCATGGGGCGGTTAACTGAAGACTCTAACTAACCGTAGGTGCAAATGTGAGTTTGGTTAATTGAAGACTCTAGATTGTCCGTAGGTATGAATATGAGTGCGAATGGTTGTTTGTTCAGATGTGTCCTGTGATTGGTTGGCGACCAGTTCAGGGTGTACCCCGGCTCTCGCTCAGAGTCACCTGGGATAGGCTCCGGCACGCCCACGACCCTAGTGAGGATAAGCGGTTCAGAAAATGGATGGATGGTAACACCCGCCGTGCCACTCATGATGCAGCAAGTCGCTGGCAGAACGACGTTTGCTCAAAGGGACAAAGGTAAAGATAATTGTTTATTACATTTGCTAGCCTGGGAGCTAACGAGCTAGTGAGCTAAGGGATGGAGCTAAAAAGCTTACTCAACTGCGGGGACATCGTTAAAACATCAGCGCTCAGAGTTGTGTGTGTGTTCCCCACATAGCACACACACACACACAAACACAGACACAGGCACACGGGAAAGGTAACCGTTTATAAACTATAACTACAGCGGCACACGTTATCAATATTCAGGCAGTCGTTGACTTCAGCAAACTTATTTTCAATGTCATTTGATTAACAGGTAAAGGTCTCACATCACAGTCCAGCAGCCCGAGGGCGGGTCTTATTTCACATTTTATTTATCCTTTGTTTAACTCGGTAAAAGCTTATTGAGATATAAAATATTTTTCAAAAGCCAAAAGGCAGCAGACATTATACAATACATAACATGACAACATTCATACAATAAAAAAAATAAATACTAAAAATTAACAGTGATATTAAAATGTATGACATCTGATTTAAAACTAGTGACAAAGCCCAAATGCTTTCAAGTATGTACACTGTGTTGTTTTTTTAATTCATTCAAATGTGGCAGGCTTTAAGACATTTTTGGGCCTCCTTAGTGGGTTAATGACTCGATACCTATGTGCCAAATGTTTAATATTTGTTTAAGTGCAATTTTTGGGAACAGAGCCTGAGTTTGATTTATTTACAGTCTATTTTTTATTTCATTCATCCATCCATCCATTTTCTGAACCACTTATCCGCACCAGTCAGATATTTTATTTATTGTTCTACATTACAATGCCAATGTTCGATGGTCTTCAGAATTGAAAGTTAATTGTTCTTCAAAAAATTTTACTTTGAATTAGTATGCAGTATAATATCATTATATCAGTGGCATAAAAAAACATCAACGATACCATCGTTAATCGTGATAGTTTTTGGGAAACTAGATTGTCCTAAAGAAAATTTGCTACCGTGGCAGGCTGAAACATAATATATTGTGTATTGACAGACAGCAAGAGCAATGGATAACAGAAAAATATTATACAAACACTATAAAAGAACAACAACAACTGGAATAAAAATCTGCAGCACAGCGGACTGCGAAGCAACAACCGTCATATAGGGGAGGATTACTATATCTGTACTCCGTGTTAAGTTACAGCGACTCATTGTTCCAGGGCTGGGACTCATTGTTTCCAGACATGTGGATCCTGGGATTGATATAGTCCATCCATCCATCCATCCATTTTCTAAGCCGCTTATCCTCACTAGGGTCGCGGGCGTGCTGGAGCCTATCCCAGCTATCATCGGGCAGGAGGCGGGGTACACCCTGAACTGGTTGCCAGCCAATCGCAGGGCACAGACGAACAAACAACCATTCACACCTACGGGCAATTTAGAGTTGTCAATTAACCTACCATGCATGTTTTTGGGATGTGGGAGGAAACCGGAGTGCCCGGAGAAAACCCACGCAGGCACGGGGAGAACATGCAAACTCCACACAGGCGGGGCGGGGGATTGAACCCGGGTCCTCAGAACTGTGAGGCTAACGCTCTAACCAGTCGGGCACCGTGTCGCCGGATTTATATAGTCTCAAGCGTAAAATGGTCTATGCACTGTAACAATGTGTACATCATTCCTTTTTTGGTGGTTAATTCTGTAAACATACTTCCTGTGTTTTCATACACAAAAAAACTATCTGAAATACCACTACAAATTTAACAGAAACTTTGAACCCTTACCCAGTATTGTACTGTCTTAAAATCTGTCCAAAAACATAAAATAGCAATTTCTCAGTCTTCGTCAGCTGTTTTTGAAATTTTGTGCAAGCACGCTACATTCGCTCACATCCTGTGCATCTTCCGGGGGGCTAAGACCCCCCCCCCCCTCGCCATCCATAAAACCTAGTGACACCCCTGGTCTGGTCTATGTGTGTGCATCATGTGAGATGTGTGGCGTGCACAGCTCACCAGATCGTGGTTGGTGGAATTGGAGTCGTCCTCAGGAAATGGTTTGGACACACCCAAAGCGACACAGTTAGCAAAGATGGCTAGCAGGATGAAAATGTCAAATGGCCTAGGGACACTAAGGAAGCTTTACTAGGTCAAAATATTTGTGATTTATGTAACAAACCATGTCTTGATAATATATATATATATATATATATATATATATATTTTTTTTTGTATTTTTTATTTTTATTTTTTGTGGTTAAACAATGGTAACAGGAAGTGATCATTACGGTCATTAGTATGCTAACAGTAAGCCAACTGGAATAAAAAGGATACTTCCATTCAACAATGGAGAGCGCCGCACGTCTGATGGGGTTGTTGAGCTTCAGGCAGAACAACGCTCGGGGAGCTCGTTGTACCTGATTGGTGCCCTGGACCTGGAGAGGCAGTAACATCATCAACTTACCACCTTGTTGTTTCTTAGCGTGTTGTCTCATGGTGTGTTGTCTCAAAAAAGACACTTAGCAAATTGTCTCACCCGTTTCTCAGCGTGTTGTCCAACCTGCCGACAAGCATGTTACCTCACCCGTTTCTAACTGTGTCATGCAACCTGTCTCTTAGCGCGTGGTCTCATCCATTTCTTAGCGTGTTGTCTCACCTGTCTCTTTGCGCAAACATTTTCCAAAGGTGAAAAGCGGTATTGTATTTCCGGTGTATTTGCTCATATAGTGAATGCTTAATTTTATAAAACCTAATCGTCCACTGGGAGGGAGGGTGGCATTTGTGGGAAACCCACATTTATTTCAGGGGGGCTAACATTGGTTTTAGGGGGGCTAAAACAATAAAACTTCGCCATAAACACAAACAATGACAAAACAAGATTTTGGTGGACCTCCGCTAAAATCACGTACCGTATTTCCGGCACAGCTAAATGGAAAGAAAATGGCGGCCGTTTTTCTGGATTTAGTAACATACCTACATGTGTTAATATTTAAGCCAAGGTGCTACTGACTGCCTCCAAATAAGCCTTTGATCATCCGCGAGCTCCAAAATAGAATCGGCAATGTGTGGCAATATTTTTTTGTTGGCATAATGTTTCCACGATCGGAAAACTTGTCCTCATCGCTTTTCATTTTGCCCTATGCTTCGCTCAGCAGTGTCGCCTGCTCGGCGGCTGCTGTTCTCACCGGCTCATACTATAGAAGCCTCACACAAAGGGACACATTGGGGAAAAAAAAAAAAAGACAAAGGCACACATCACTGATCGACAGTAGTGCTTTTTGTTCCCTTAAACTTGAACCGTTTAATTTTACTTTGGGAGCATGCCATAGCATTGACTGGCAGATATTTACAAAAGTCTAATCCTGACACCATGGTGAATGTGGTCCCCAGAAGTACTTGGGGTGGCAGAAATGTCTTTGCCGGAAGTCCCACTCTGTCTGTCAAAGTTTCGACCCTCTTTTATAGAAGTTAAGACCAATAAAGATTTTTTTTTGTTTAAAAATAGCCTCTGAAAACACAGTATGTTATATTTTTAAACGCCGAGTTTGACATACAGTATCTCCAAAAGCCTTTTGTTAGCCATAACGCCCGCAAGCCAGAGGGTGAGCCGCACTTTATTTGCTGATGGAGTAAACAAGACTAGAGCAAAAGTGAGTAACATTACTTGTCGCTTACCTAATAATATGTCTACTGTACTGAAAAAAATCAGCATACGAATTTTTTACTACCCAAAATGGCTCTGTGACAAACGTTTGGAACGACCCACCAGTTTTGTACCCGACCAGTTTTGGACCCGCCACTTTTGGACCCGACCCACCAGTTGAGAATCACTAGGTCTACACCGTATATTTGTATTTGTATTGTAATTAGTATTTTTTATATTTATGTAAAAAAAATATCTACCTATCTATTTATCTATCTATATATCTGTCTGTGTGAGTGTGTGTGTGTGTCTGTGTCTGTGTGTGTGTATATACGTATATATATGTGTGTGTGTGTGTGTGTGTGTGTGTGTGGGTGGGTGCGTGCGTGTGTATATGTATAATTTATCCCCATTAATTCATTTTCCAAAACCACATGAACGCTTAACATCAGTGGCACACAGGCAGGGCCTTCAAGGCTTTATGTGCTTGCCTATATATTGTCAAAAGTATCAAAAGTACTGAGGTACATTTACGACTTAATTACGTTATTAATAGATTATTATTCATATTACATAAGATAATAAAACTAATACAAACTAAAAATAATAATATATACAATTATATCAAATGTATTTATTTCCAACAGTCTTTTTTCTTCATTCCACTTTGTGAAACATGTTTTCAGACCACAGGTGCACTGTACCCGATAAAATAAAAGGCCGGGTTGGTTTAACTGGGGTTTGCAGGACGTGACCCTAAAAGGCACTAGCAAGCGGAAAGACACCCTCGCATATAGAGAAATGCCCACGCGCTGCGTCAACTCTTCTAAAGAGAAACCATGTGAAAATAATTGATCATTTGTCCGCAGTGGAGTACCTGCTTTATAGGGCTTAATGATGTATGTGTGTGCATGAGTGTGCCTATTATGACATACCTGTTTCATTCAGGATTACTACTGGGTGTGTGCGCGCAAGCTTTGCTTGAGCGGTAAAATGTGCCCCTGCATCCCCCCCATAGGCGTGTCTAGCCCCTTTTTGCGGGTGCTAATTTGACGCACCCCTTTAATGAAGCTCAACACCCTGAAACCACTGAACCTAGAATCGCCCATGCTTAGCGTGTTGTCTCACCTGTCTCTTAGCATGGTCATCACACCAGTTACTGAGCGTGTTGTCTCTTAGCGGTTTGTCTCGCCCTACTTTCAAAAAGTTAGGGGTATAATGCTTTCAGGTGAAATTTCAGGCTCAATCTAAAATGCACTGTATCTCTACACGTGTTATCTCACTTGTTTCTTAGCGTGTTGTCCTCTCCTACGTTGCGTTCCAGTGGAGCTCGTGGTGGAGTGGAGGGTGTCCGTCCTGGTCATCCTCACTCCCCCATCCTCACCTTCCAGGTCCTCGTCCCAGTCCCCGCCGCCTCTCTCCTCTCCCCCATCTCCTCCTCCGTCCTCTTCTCCGCCCTCCTCACCCTCGCCGCCACCATCTTCACCGTCCACAGCGTTAGCATAGCCGTTACGTGCCGCGCCTGTGGTGGCAACAGACGTGAGGATGCAGGAATGTCGGAAGTTGAAAGTTGAAAAGAAAATGATCAGAAAAGCTTTGTCGAAAAGTATCATTTGCAACATAATCATAATTATCATCGGGCAGCACCAGTGGGGGTTGCTTTGCACATCGAAATGTTACGTGGAAAAGTAAAAATTTTGAAAAAACAAACACTTTTGGGTTTAAATGTTTTTTTTTTAAATATATATATAAAAAAGTGTAAAATCAGTTCAAGTTGATAAAACTGTTACACACATTGATAATAGAGTCAATTTATGACAAATTAAGAGGTAACGTAAACGTTAAGGGACAATGCGGAGTGAGTCGGTCATGATTGCCATATCGTCATCATCAGGTGATCGGCTGAAGGCTCCCAGGTGAATGTGAATGAATGTACGTCTCCAGGACTCAGGGGCGGGCGGGTCGGATTACAGCTGACACTACTCACTACTCATCCTGGACTCAGCCTGTTCGACCCTGTACCCTCAGGCAGGAGGTTTCGGTCTGTTCGGACCAGAACCTTGCCACATGAACAGCTTCTTCCAGAATCAGAATCATCTTTATTTGCCAAGTATGTCCAAAAAACACACAAGGAATTTCCGCCTCAAACATCAGACTCATGAACACAAAATAAACTACTCGTATCGCCCATTAAAACCTCACACCTAAAACTCATGCTTAGCACCTCCTTGCTAGAATTCTCCTGATGAACTGTCAAACGACTGAATGCTAAAAGAAAATCAGACAAAAGGAAAATGTTGCTTGGTCATTGAGTAAAATCTAGATCAAGTCTTCTGTCAATGAATCAATATCTTTCAAGAGGGGAAGCTACACATACATTATTTGCAACTAACTCATAACATAGAAAAGCTAACATAGATTGAAATTTAAAGCAATGCCCAATTAATATTATTACAAATGATAATAGCCTGCGATTGGCTGGCGACCAGTTCAGGGTGTATCCCGCCTCTCGCCCGGAGATAGCTGGGATCGGCTCCAGCACGCCTGCAACCCTTGTGAGGATAAAGCGGTACAGAATGTGGATGGATGGATGGATGGATGACAATAGCAAATACTCCATCCTCTGGCTGATTGGTATACTCCTTGCGCTCTGTTGGGCTAGGGGCAAATGTATTGATGTGACCCAGGACAACTTTGTAAACATGTCAAAACAACCAAAAGTGTAGAGAATACAGGGAAGAAAAAAAGAGGCCAAATGGGAGAAAGAGAGGTCAAATTGTTGCTTACTTTTGCTTTGTCGCATTAGGTGTTGCAACGGCAAGTTACTCGCATCATTTGTTTGGCAGGTACGATACAGTAATTATCCATCCATCCAGCCATACATCCATTTTCTACCGCTTATCCGAGGTCGGGTCGCGGGGGGAGTAGCTTTAGCAGGGACACCCAGACTTCCCTCTCCCCAGCTTCTTCATCCAGCTCTTCCGGGGGGATCCCGAGGCGTTCCCAGGGCAGCCGAAGGACGTAGTCTTTCCAGCGTGTCCTGGGTCGTCCCCGAGGTCTGGGGACGTGCCCGGAACACCTCACCAGGGAAGCGTCTGGGAGGCATCCAAATCAGATGCCCCAGCCACCTCATCTGGCTCTTCTCGATGTGGAGGAGCAGCGACTCTACTCTGAGCTCCTCCCGGATGACCGAGCTTCTCACCCTATCTCTAAGGGAGAGCCCGGACACCCTGCGGAGGAAACTCATTTCGGCCGCTTGTATCCGGGATCTTCTTCTTTCGGTCACGACCCACAGCTCATGACCATAGGTGAGGGTAGGAACGAAGATCGACCGGTAAATTGAGAGCTTCGCCTTTCGACTTAGCTCCTTCTTTACCACAACGGACCGATACAAAGTCCGCATCACTGCAGACGCTGCACCGATCCGCCTGTCGATCTCCCGTTCCATTCTTCCCTCACTCATGAACAAGACCCCAAGATACTTGAACTCCTCCACTTGGGGCAGGATCTCATCCCCGACCTGGAGAGGGCACGCCACCCTTTTCCGACTGAGGACCATGGTCTCAGATTTGGAGGTGCTGATTCTCATCCCAGCCGCTTCACACTCGGCTGCGAACCGGTACAGTGAGAGTTGGAGATCACGGCTTGATGAAGCGAACAGAACCACATCATCTGCAAAAAGCAGAGATGCAATACTGAGGCCACCAAACCGGACCCCCTCTATGCCAAGGCTGCGCCTTGAAATTCTATCCATAAAAGTAATGAACAGAATCGGTGACAAAGGGCAGCCTTGGCGGAGTCCAACCCTCACTGGGAACGAGTCCGACTTACTGCCGGATATGCGGACCAAACTCTGACTCCGGTCGTACAGGGACCGAACATCCCGTATCAGGGGGTTAGGTATCCCATACTCCCGAAGCACCCTCCACAGGACTCCCCAAGGGAAACGGTGGTCGAACGCCTTCTCCAAGTCCACAAAACACATGTAGACTGGTTGGGCGAACTCCCATGCACCCTCGAGGACCCTGCCGAGGGTGTAGAGCTGGTCCACTGTTCCACGGCCAGGACGAAAACCACACTGCTCCTCCTGAATCTGAGATTCGAATTTCTGACGCACCCTCCTCTCCAGCACCCCTGAATAGACCTTACCAGGGAGGCTGAGCAGTGTGATCCCCCTGTAGTTGGAACACACTCTCCGGTCCCCCTCTTAAAAAGGGGGACCACCACCCCAGTCTGCCAATCCAGAGGCACTGTCCCCGATACAGTAATTAAATTATTCAAATGTTCGATTTTATGTTTGAAATTGTGTGTTATGTTATCTCATAAATTAAAAACAACGTTGAAAACGATGCTATTCGACTTCTTTTGTAAGCGCATGTTAATCGCCGATGGAGGGGGTTGCCATATAAAATGTCACTCATTGGCTAGGGCCAGCCTTGTTTGCACATATTCCTTCTGTAGGAATTGTCAAGCTGTGATTGATGGCAATATATAAAATCCATGTTTTTAAATGTGTAATAAATGGTCTGATTTAATGTACTTGTTTTTTTGTTCATACTGTATGTCAATATGTTAATTATCATTATTATTATTATAATGACAATAATAATAATGATTATCATTATTATCATTTATGTTGATAGTTAAAAGCTCACATTTACATTAAGATCAGAGAGCGTGAATTGAACGGATAATTAATTTGCATTTTTAATGTATACCCCATTGTGCACATGCACTTCTTCGGGTTATGAAATCTGTCTAATTGTGAATTATTGACCCTAGTCTGAAATGTTTGAGTTTTGGAGGGCTTCAGAGGATTTTCAGATTTCAAATTGGGACCGAGCACTCTTTTCATTTTGGGAATGACTGGGTTAGTGTTTGATTTTAAACTTGTTAGAAAATAGGCAAAAATGTTAATCAGTTTGCTTCTTTATCATCTGAAAGGATGAAGATGATGATGCTGATGAGGATGCTGATGATGATGATAATGATTATGATGATGATAATGATGTTAACAAAAGAGAAGACTAAGGTGACTTGAACACACCAATGTTGTAGTGAACAGCTGTGACCTAGATCTGTGTGTGTACGTGTATGTTTGCGATGTGGGTCGTGATGTGTGTGTGTGTGTTTTAGTTATTACCTGAGGACCATGAAAACACACACACAAACACACACACACACACAATATGAACATCTCGGTGAGATTATTGCCGCCATGCTCAACCTTCACGTTGCCATTTTCCTAGATTTCCTGTTTCCCACAATGCCTTGCTGTGTCCAGCTGTGACACAAAGCTGATAAGTCCTTCCTACACACACACATGCACACACACACACACGCATACACACACACACAAACACAGACACGTCCATTCCCGTCATGGCGACCAGTTTGCACTCACACAACAGCTAACACTGTACGACAAAATGGCGTGCTAATGCAATTGCTGCTAGGGCCTCTGTGTGCTAATATGCTAGCATGACGTAATTGCAGATGTGACAAAAGCACAGATACTTGTGTATGAAAAGACTCCGGTAAAAGTAAAAGTATTGATTCAACTAGTTTTACTTAAAGAGAGAATTTGCATTTAGAAAAAAAAAACACTTTTTGTATAAAATATTATTAAAATGGTTTATCTTTTGGAAAAACCATCCCTCTTTGGTCCCATCTCTTCAATATTAATTATTAGTGGGCATGGCGGGACAAGAACAGCCAATCAGAGAGTGTGGTGACAGGATGCATGACTGAATAGTCTGTCATTCATTTGCATACACTCACCGCACACACGGAGGCTCGCTGGGACGTACCGCAGCCTCTCGCAGAGTAGACTATTATAGTTTCTTGGCTGGATTATTAACTCCGGTTAGTAACAAAAGTTAAAGAGAAGGAATTTGATAGCTTTCTACTTCAACTCAAGGGTAAACATATATAAAAGTGATGGTGTGTCCTATAGTCAGAAGGCTGCATGGCTGAGCTTGTAAAACCACCACGTACGCATGTCACCGTTCTCATCAAGTCGTCCGGTTATAGGTTATATTTTTAATGGATTGTACATTCCATTGTTTCTTACAATCCTGGTTGGTGCATTGTCATTTTTAATTGTTGCTGTGAGTCACGTTTCTTTCGTCATGTTATGTTTTATGTGGTGAGTTTACCCCTAGTGTTTCTTTGTTGCTTGGAACATTGTTTTTTGGGGGGGACTTTGTTAATTTAGTATTTTTTTGCCTCCATCATTGTTTGCCTTTATTGTTTTTAAAATTAAATATCATTTTGAGATTCTTCCACTGCTGCCTTGTCTCCCTGCTTACCTGCATTTGGATCATCCTTTTTGCCACCATCACCACCAAACCTGACAATGTGCCTTACAACATCAATTTTGTTGAATAAGGCCATAGGGAATAGCTTGCTTCTCTGAATTTGTTCCCTGATTTAGGTTTCTCATGTCTGTTTTATGAGAGATCAATTAATCAACCATAAATAACATTAGCACTCTCTATTTATGGCATTCCTTTGTTACAAACAAAAATGTAATAAGCCTATTTTGACAACGCAATAGAAATTACAGATATTTGCTTCCAAAATAAAAGTAAAAGAAAAAATAAATAAATAAATAAAAACTCAAGTACAGGTAGCTAAAAAATCTACTCAAGTACACAGTGAACTTAAGTACTGAGCTGTACACCAACAATGTATTTGTACTTCATTACTTCCCACTACTGATGGACTGATGAAAAAACATGGGAAGCATGGGTGAATAATCGGCAGTCACGGAAATGAAGCAAACAAATGAGTCGGTAAAGAGTGAAGCAAGCCTGCAGGGGGCGCTGCTGCTTCTGCTGCACTAACTTAACATGATTATTTTGTCCTCAGGCTGCTGAGGAGCCGAGGTTAGGACAGTGCAGGTCACATGACTGTTGCTCACGTTGTTTTGGTGTGTGCGTGTGTGTGTATGCGTGTGTGTGTGTGTGTGTGTGTGTGTAGCTGGTGGAGCTATGCACACACAGTCTCTGCATTGCCCCACGAGAATCCGTCTAATTATGCCCGAATTATCCCGAGACAACCAAGATCATCCTGACAGCAGCGAGTGTGCATGCATGCATGCATGCTTGCGTGCATGTGTGTGTGTGTGTGTGTGTGTGTATGCGTGTGCATGTGTGTGTGCACGTGTGTGTGTATGTATGTGTGTGGACTAGCGTGACCTCAATGGCTGTAAGACTTTGGGAGTCTTTCAGCTGAGTCGAGGCCCACTTTAACGGGACTGGGTTGTGTTGGAGGAACACCAACTGTGCGTGTGTGTGTGTGTGCGTGCGTCCGTGTGTCTGCGTGTGTGTAGTTGAGCAGCACTCGCACACAATCCTCATACGCCTTGTTAACTTCCTGCTTTTCACTCTTCTGTTACTCGATGTGTGTGTGTGTGCGTGCGTGTGTGTTTGTGCATGTGTGTGTGCGTGCGTGTGTGTGTATGCGTGTGTGTGTGTATACATGTATGCCCTCCAGCCAGGTCCAGCTGGGAAGGTCATTAGGTTATTTAGTCAACGTCATAAAGGCATAATGTGTGTCCTTCATCCATTGTCTATACTGTTTGTTCTCATTAGGGTTGTGGGGGAGCTGGAACCTTTCCGAGATGACTGAGTGAGAGGTGGGTTACACCCTGGACTGGTCACCAGTCAATGTCAGGGCACATACTGTATAGACAAACAGCAGACTGGTCGCCAGTTATTGTCAATGCACGTATAGACAAACAATAGAAGAGTCGCCAGTCAATGTGAGGCCACAATGACAAACAATAGGCTGGTTGCTAGCCAATCGCAGGACATAGACAAACAATGGACTGGTCGGAAGTCAATGTGGATGAGTATATAGACAAGCAATGCACTGGTTGCTTGTCAATTTATGGGCATACTGTATATAGACAGCCAATAGATTATTCACCAACCAATCACAGAAGAAGCTAATGCTTTGAGAACACCAATCGCTACATTTATGAACACTCAATGCAGCTCTACTTACCTTACACAAACCACTGGCTAATTTAACCATACAGCCCCCCCCCCCCCCCCCCCCACTCACACGCACTTAATGCAAGCATCCCTAGAGATTTTGTTGCTTTAACACAGACGCAGCATTTCATCACCAAGCCACCGAAATACACTTGTCAGTGAATGTAGCGGTGAGGTGCATAACATGGCCAACCGCAAATGCTTGCTCACAGGGTTTCAGTTAGTTTTGTCAAGTACAAGGCACTGGGACAAAAGGTTGGAGGAATTAGTTCCACTGCCATGGCAACCAGCGATTTAGCGCTCATTTCCATAACAACGCTATCAGGACTTCGGCGGACGCAATCTTAATTCATCAATCAGCAAGAAGTCTGATCATCCACCAGGACGGAGGGATTAAGGCACTCTTACTGAGGTGTTTGGAGGTCAATGTTCATGTGATCATGTATGGATCATGGACATACAGTACATTAGAAATAGCTGACATGGGGCAATAAGACAGGGCGCAAAATAGAAACATGCGAACATTAGCACTGACATCATGAGGTAGGTCATCTTCCAATTGGAGCTGACGAGGTCTGATCTAAAAAGTGCAATGTAAACAAAAAAGCATGGCTGGATGGATGGAGGTGATAACAGTAACACTAATATAAGTGATAACAATATTAGTGTTAACATTATTGCTGATATTATTGCTAATGTTAAAGCTAATATTAGTGCTAACATTAATGCTCATATTAGTGCTAGCAATAATGTTATTACAACGAACATTAATGCTAATGTTAATGCTAATGTTAATGCTACGAGTAGTGCAAATGTTAATGCTAATATAGTTGCCAAAGTTAATGCTAATATTGGCCTTAATGGTAATGCTAATATTAGTGCTAACAGCATGCTAATAATAATGTTAACATATATTATACAATTTATATTAGTGCTAGCAATAATGCTAATATTAGTGTTAATGTTAATACGAATGTCAGTGCTAATGTTAATGCTATTTTCAGGGCTAACATTGATCATAATATTAGCATAGTAGTAGTAGTATCCATCCATCCATCCATTATTTGAGCCGCCTCTCCTGACAAGGGTCGCGGGAGCGCTGGAGCCTATCCCAGCTATCATCGGGCAGGAGGCGGGGTACACCCTGAACTGGTTGCCAGCCAATCGCAGGCCACATACAAACAAACAACCATTCGCAATCACATTCACACCTATGGGCAATTTAGAGTTGTCAATTAACCTACCATGCATGTTTTTGGGATGTGGGAGGAAACCGGAGTGCCCGGAGAAAACCCACGCAAGCACAGGGAGAACATGCAAACTCCACACAGGCGGGGCCAGGGATTTTACCCCGGTCCTCAGAACTATGAGGCAGACGCTATAACCAGTCATCCACCGTGCCGCGTAGTAGTAGTAGTATTGCAATAATACTAACATTTGTGCTAAGATTATTTATAATATCAGCACTAATGTTCATCCTTTTTTTGGACTAACTAACAACAATGACAATATCAGTGCGAGCAAACATGTTAATTTTAGCCCTAACACTAGTGGTAATATTAGTGCTAAAATTAATGCTACTATTAGTGTTAGCTATAATGCTAATATTAGTCCATCCATCCATTTTCTGAGCCGCTTATCCTCACAAGGGTCGTGGGAGTGCTGGAGCCAATCCCAGCTATCATCGGGCAGGGGGCGCAGTACACCCTGAACTGGTTGCCAGCCAATCGCAGGGCACACATATAAACAAACAACCATTCACACTCACTTTCACACCTACGGGCAATTTAGAATCTTCAATTAACCTACCATGCATGTTTTTGGGATGTGGGAGGAAACCGGAGTGCCCAGAGAAAATCCACGCAGGCACGGGGAGAACATGCAAACTCCACACAGGCGGGGTCTGGGATTGAACCCCGGACCTCAGAACTGTGAGGCAGATGCTCTAACCAGTCGGGCACCGTGCCGCCGCTAATATTAGTGCTAATGTTAATGCTAATAATAGTGCTAATCTCAATGCTAATAGTGCTTACATCAATAATAATATTGGTGCTATAAATGCAAACATTTGTGATGACGTTAATTGCTAATAGTGATAACATTCATCCATCCATCCATCCATTTTCTTCATCTTATCTGGGTTCAGGTCGTGGGGTTAGCAGCTTAATCAGGGAACTGCAAATGTCCCTCTCCCGAGCCACTTCATCCAGCTCTTCTGGGGGGGATCCCGAGGCGTTCCCAGGCCAGCTGGGATACCTATTCTCAGCAGCGTGTCCTGGCTAGTCCCCAAGGCCTCCTCCCGGTGGGACGTGCCCGGAACACCTCACCAGGGAAGCATGCATGAGGCATCCTAACACGGATGCCCGAGTCACCTCATCTGGCTCCTCTCAATGCGGAGGAGCAGCGGTTTTGACTCTGACCCCTCTCCCGGATCACCGAGCTTCTGACTTTATCTCTAAGGGAGAGCCTGGACATCCTGTAGAGGAAACTTATTTCAGCAGCTTGCATCGACCTATAGTTCGTGACCATAGGTGAGGGTAGGAACATAGTTCGACCAGTAAATCCCCTTTCACCTCAGCTCCTATCTTCACCGATGAGGATTTTCGGCTATCACACAGTCTTCATCTCCAAAATTCCGACCAAATAATCGTGAGTATGGACTCGAGCACCACTTGCACCCTTCTCCCTGAGAGGCGTTCCCTGCTCGAGGAAACTAGAGCAGAATCAGGCACACTTGAGAGTGTAGGTTGTAGCCGACCTACTAGCCCTGTTAGCATTAGCAGCTAGCTAACTGCGGCGAGCTTTTTCACTCACTTTTTCACGCGTGCTGGAGCCTATCCCAGCTATCATCGGGCAGGAGGCGGGGTACACCCCGAACTGGTTGCCAGCCAATCGCAGGGCACATACAAACAAACACACCATTCTCACTCACAGTCACACCTACGGACAATTTAGAGTCTCCAATTAATGTATGTTTTTGGGATGTGGGAGGAAACCGGAGTGCCCGGAGAAAACCCACGCAGGCACGGGGAGAACATGCAAACTCCACACAGGCGGGGCCGGGGATTGAACCCGGGTCCTCAGAACTGTGAGGCTGATGCTCTAACCAGTCGGTCACCGTGCCGCCGCTAACAACACTAGCTACTCAGATATAGTAATACATGTCAGCTTCAAAGGTACACGGATGGGAGAATCAGAAATTACAAAGAGGAACATAGCCAGGACTTGTATTCTTGCCAGAAAGATGTGTCGGCAATTGTAATTGTCTCTGGCGCCTTGCCTGCGAGAGGAAATGATGAGAGGTCGAGCAGATTATTCTCACTTAACTGGTGACTGGCTAGCTTCTGTAGCGAACAGGGACTGCAGGTTATAGATGATTGGCCTTTGTTCTGGAGGACCCCCAGCTTGATGAGGACAGATGGCCTTCACCCTAATAGGCTAGGCGCCATCAATCTTTCTAGAGACAAAGATTACTGTTTAAAGCTTTCAATCACAGTTCACACAAGAGCAAGTCGGGACACAGGTCATTAGTGAGCCTGTTAGAAGGGGTGTGGAGTCTGTAAGACTCAGGCTAACTAGCGCTAAAATCACCTAGTCCTGTATGTAGATTAGAGCAACATAATACACATACTGATCCACCACCCACTAATGCATTGCAGCCCGTTGATTTCTCGTGAGGTAGTACTGTGTGATGAGTTTACACACTCTTCCCTGGTTTGTTCTACCAACGACAAATCAAGTAATAACTACCAGATTCCTGCAGTATTAATCTCTTGCCGCGCCCACAGCATCTCGAAATAAATTATGGGTTCTAGACGATGCAATCTCAGTAATATTATACTACTATGAATACTCTGGGGGCAGATAGCACCGATCAACCCACTTTAATGAAAACTGGTTTTATGAATATTAGATCACTTTCCTCAAAAGCTTTGCTAGTCAATGATTTTATCAGAGACCATAATCTTGATATGATTGGTCTTTGCAAGACTTTGTGTGAACCAAATTAGTTTTCACCACTTAATGAGGTGTCTCCCCCAAACTTTGTGAGTTCACATGTTGCCCATCCTCTTTAAGAAGGAGGGAGTGTCGCCCTTATCTCCAAATTTGTTTTCAACCTTAGCACTAGCCCAAACAACAACTTTAAAACATTCGAGCCTCTCGTTATGCGGTCTACAACACCACTGCCGTTCTATCTTGCAGTTATATACCGTCCAATTTTCCAAAATAGCTTGTTTTGATTAAAATAATCCTAAATACTTATTTGATACAGTACCAATGGAAACCCAAAAGCAGCCTACTTCCAACAGCCTCATGATAATGTGATCTCTGAGTATTATAATGTCACTTGCGGAGTCCCTTAGGGATCAGTACTCAGCAGTCGTTTGTTCAGTATTTATATGCTGCTGCTTATGATTAGCTTTCACTGTTATACCGATGATACTCAGATAAACATGCCATGAAAACTAATTAGCCCACACGATTGCTGTAATTTGGAGTCGTGTCTCGCTGAGATGAAACAGTGGATGTCATGTAACTTTCTGCTCCTTGACCCTGAGAAAACTAAGCTGTTGATTATTGGTCCTGCTAAACATAACCACTTGTTTAAAGACTCCATTCTGAATTTTGCCAAAAGCACCTTTATCCAAAAAGAGTTAGTAAAAAGTCTCAGCGTTATAGTTGACTCAACTCTCTCCTTTCAAAAGCACATTAAGAATATTACCAAAACTGCGGGTTTTGGGTTTTTTTCCATCTTTGCATTATCACAAAGATATGGCCCATCCTATCTGCTAGTGATGCAGAAATAATAGTCCACGCATTTGTTATGTCTTGCCTTGACTATTGTAACATGATGCTTTCTGGTCTTCCCATGTCTAGTATTAAAAGCCTGCAGTTAGTATAAAAACGCTGCAGCAAGACTTTTGACGAGGATGAGAAAGTTTGATCATATTACCCCCATTTTGGCCAACTTGCACTGGCCCACCCGTCTACTTCAGATATTATTTTAAAGTCCTGTTACTTACTCATAAAATATTACATGGTTTCGCACCCTCTTATTTCACTGACTTAGTTGTACCATATGTTCCATCCCGAAACGCATACAAATGCTGGTGTTTTGGTGACTGAGTGAGAAATGAGTACACAGGCTCTCAAGCATTTTCTATTCGGGCTTCAGTACTCTGGAGTGCCCTACCCACGGATGTTAGAGCTGCTACCTCAGTAGTAATGTTTAAATCCCGATTTAAGACTTATTTCTACTCTTTAGCATTTAGTTAAAGTACATGTAGGCCTGTTTTACTGCCATTTGTCCTATCTCCTCCACTCTCAACTCCTGCATGGAAATAGGGCTCGGTGACATTGACCAAATCTGAGCCTGTTGCTGTATGGGTTCTGCACCGGCCAATGGGACAAGATCTGAGGTGGACCACTTCCCCCGAAGTCGTTGCCATGGAGGATTCTGCAGGTCTTGAGGCAGAACCACCGAAGGCGTCTATCCTGCGGCACCTCTTCTCCTTAAATGGACTCTTATGCCATATTAATGAACATTGTAAAATATCTTGCCATCATAATGAACATTGTACAGCACCAGACTATGTGACAAATGTTGCCCACTCAGCATCCATTGCAGCCTGGTCAATCTGGAAAGGGGATCTGCCCCATCTGCAGTCTCTTCTCGAGGTTTCGTTTTTCCCCAAATGGGGTTTGGAGTTTTTCCTTGCCCTATTGGGTGGGTCTGTGAAGCCCTTTGAGACACGTTTGTGATTGAGGGCTTTACAAATAAACTTGACTTGACTGACCACGACAGACCGATACAGAGTCCCCATCACTGCCGACGCTGCACTGATATGCCTGTTAAGTTTCCACTCCATTCTTCTCTCATTTATAAAAGAGACCCAAAGATATTTAAACCCCTCCACTTATGGCAGGGTCTCATCAAAAGAAGCTTGTCAACCAAGACATCCCCACAACATCCAGAGCCTTTAGCAACACTGGGCGGATCTCATCCACACCCAGGACCCTGTCACCAAAGAGCTTTTTAATCACCTCAGCGACCTCAACCCCAGAAATATAAGAGCCCACCGCAGAATCCCCAAACCCTGCTTCCTCATAGGAACGTGTGTCAGTGGAATTGAGGAGGTCTTCGAAGTATTCTCCCCACCGACTCACAATGTTATGAGTTGAAGTCAGCAGTGCCCCCACCCCCAGTATACACAATGTTGATGGTGTACTGTTTCCCTACCTGAAATGCCGGAGAGTGGACCCGAATTTCCTCAAAGCCATCCAGAGTTCCTTGTCCCTGACCTCGCCTAACTCCTCCCACCCCTGAGTTTTTACCTCAGCGATCACCAAAGCTGGATTCTACTTGGCCTGCCAGTACTCATCAGCTGCCTCCGGAATCCCACAGGCCAAAAGGGCCCAATAGGACTCATTCTTCTGTATCCCTCACCGCTGGTGTCCAGTGTCCACCAAAGGATTTGGGGATTGCCACCACAACAAGGACTGACCACCTTATGCCACAGTTGTGGTTGGCCGCCTCAACAACAGAGGCACAGAACACGATACAAATGGGTCTTCCAGGTGGGTGCGGCATCTTCCCCTACCAATCGGAGCCAACACACCACGGGATGGTGATTGACACACAATACACCTTTCTCCTAATTATCATGTAAACCAACTCCCTCACTTTTTCTGTCATAGTCCTAGCCTTCTCAGTCCCTACTTTGAGTTTCAGGCTCTTTGCTTTCCGATGCTCTTTCTGCCTAAAGACATGCTCTCCTTGTCTCCTTCATCTTCAACTCACAGTAGCTACATTTCCATCAGTGTCCTGTGGGTAAACAGCACAGATGGCAGATGTTGTAAACCCGGGTCACGACCGATCCGGTATGAAATTTTTAGGATGAACGCTCATAATTGTTTGGCAAAGTTTTAAGCCGAATGCCCTTCCTGACACCACCCTCTGCATTGATCCGGGCTTGGGACCCGCCTAGTACTGGTCTGTTCCCCCATCGGGATGCATTTATAATACAGTTTAGTGATCACATTTGTGCTAATATTATTGTTAACATTGTTAATGTTATTGTTAGGTTTACCATCAAAAATATATTACCGCTAACATTAGTACCATCATATAGATAGATAGATAGATAGATAGATAGATAGATAGATAGATAGATAGATAGATAGATAGATAGATAGATAGATAGATAGATAGATAGATAGATAGATAGATAGATAGATAGATAGATAAACTTACTTTTGTGGTTATGCTGCATGTCTTCTGGTGGTCCACTTCAGACGATAATTTTTATACCATCTTCATGGCTTCTTACACACCAAACAAACAAAACTTTGCATACTGGCCTGATCCACTTGGTCCAGTTGCCCCATCTGCTCATCACTCAGTTTCATCTGATGTGTTCAGTTTTATCCTTATGTTATTAGGCTGAATGATGGCAAACGAGAACAAGAGGCTGACAGGAGAGAAATTCAGTTCGGCTACACTAATCTGAATCTCTTCATCTCTCCTCCTCCTACTCTCCTCTCCTATGCTCATCTCTCTCTCTCTCTCTCTCTCTCTCTCTGCCTCGCTCTCTCTGACCCCCCACCCCCCACCCCAATTGGGGATTAAATAGGAAAAGAGCTCAGTGTGTTAAAGGGGAGGACAGCTGCAAACAAATTAAAGGCACAGACAGAATAGAAATATGACTGTAAAAAATGTCAAAGATTATACCTGACAACAACACAATCACACCTGACGTGAAGACAATCATACTAGACATTAACACATCACACCTGACATGCAAACACAAACACTAATACTGTATGAACACAATCACATCTTACATTAATATAATCACACTTAAGAAGTGAATAGAATCACACCTAACATATGAACACAATCACACCTCATATGTAAACGCAATCACACCTGAAACGTAAATGCAATCACACCTGACGTGAACACAATCACACCTGACATGAATACAATCACACTTGACATGTAAACATAATCACACCTGACACATAAACACAATCACACCTGATGTAAAAACCATCACAACTGACACGTAAACACAATCACACCTGACATGAACAATGGGTGTGAATGGGTTAGTGTCACTTGTGATTGCGGTGAAGTAGTGTAAAAGGTAACTAGCAGCAAGCTGTTTAGTGCAAAGCTTGATGACGTCACAGTGGAGCCAGCGGGACTTGACGAACACTTGACATGAAATTGAGGATGAACCGAACCAACGTTCACCTTCACATGTCCTCCTCTCGTCTCATTACCTTTGTCCCTCACTCAATGGTGGTTCTAGCCCATTTTTAGCGGTGTGGCCAGACTGTGTCCAAGGGTCTTTTCAGGGGGGCCGCACTACAATCGTAAACGGGGTAAATTGGTGTGTGCAGATCAAACGTTTGGACAGACCACTCTGGTCACATCATATCCATTTTTTCAAGGTGGTGTTGGTGGGGGGGTCACAGGGGGGTCCAGCCTAGCGGGGCATTTGCCCACCGCTCCCCACCAGAACCGCCACTACCCTTACTACCTATTCCTTTTCTTTGTGTGTATTTGTATGATAGTGTCTGTGTGCTTTGTGTAATCAGATAATCCCAGATTTGCCTCTTTTCCTGTTTGTCAAGCAACTTGTCATTTGTGATGTCGCTGGACCATAATTGCAGACTTGCACATTTTCATGCGTGTGTGTGTCAATGTTTGTGTTATTTATACCTTATTTAAACAAAAACGTTTACATATTATGAAAAACAATGTTGTAACATACACTACAGCTCTAACAGCGATATATTCAGTAGACCAAAAACAGTACAATATATTAGCCATAGTTATGGAATATAAATTAAATAAATTAATAAATAATAGTTGAAAAATGTGAACTGTTCGGCAAATCACCAAGTTCCATTACAAAATTATCTATAAATGTCATTTTCTTTTTATTTTCAAAAAGGCTAGGCTCAGGACTTTTCGAGTGAGATTGATTCAACCTAAAAGTGTGGAAAGTTATTTATTGATTTATTTTTGAGAAAAAAAAATTCCCGAATAAAATAATACAAACTGGACGCATCCGTCCTATAACTGCCGCCACGGTGGAGATTGGTTAGCACATCTGCCTCACAGTCCTAGGGACTGGGGTTCAAATCCCGGCCCCGCCTGTGTGGAGTTTGCATGTTCTCCCCCGTGCCTGGGTGGGTTTTCTCCGGTGCGTGGTAGGTTGATTGAAGACTTTAATTTTCCCGTAGGTGTGTGTGAGTGCGAATGGTTGTTTGTTTCTATGTGTCCTCCGATTGGCTGTCGACCGGTTCAGGGTGTACCCCGCCTCCCGCCCGACGCTAGCTGGAATAGGCTCCAGCAGCCCGCGACCCGTGCGAGGATAAACAGTAAAGAAAATGGATGGATGGATGCAAGGATAAGTATAACCTGATGCACGGGTTGCTCTGACACAATCAATGGTGCTCTGCTGCCTCCGACCGCACAAGAGAGCAACTGCAGTCTGCGTGCGCGCGTGAACGTGAGAACAACAGACAGTGAGGAGACAAAGATGCTGAACTCGCAATGTTTCAAGAGCAAGCGCACTGTAGCCGTAATTCTATGATATATAGAATACATATGGAGCAAAATGGTGGTGAAACAGTATTTGCACGCTTGTGAAATTCTTATTTTTTTTTGCATAGTTTCCACTCTTTGAAGATCATCAAACAAATGTAAATAACAGACAAGGAGTTTGCATGTTCTCTCTGTGCCTGCGTGAGTTTTCTCCGGGTACACCAGTTTCCTCCCACATCCCAAAAACATGCATGGTAGGTTGATTGAAAACTCTAAATTGCCTGAAGGTGTGAATGCGAGTATGAATGTATGAGGGGCCGTTAGGGACATTATTCAGGATTAGCTCTCACACTTACTATTCAAATGCTTTCACACTCACACAAACTACTGAAAGGCTCTCATAAGGACTACTCAAACACTCATACGCACGAGTCCTGCTCTCATTAATACTACTCAAATGCATCACGCGAGCACGTCAATCACATTCACATCACTGGCATTCATGAGTTCATGTCAATCATGCTCACACGTGAATAGTGTAAATCTTTTATTAAGCAGTTCAATTCCAAAAAAAATATAGAGATACACTGCACAGATAGATGGATAGATGGATAGATAGATAGATAGATAGATAGATAGATAGATAGATAATGAAATGGTAGGGTAATTGACAACTCTAATTTGCCCGTAGGTGTGAATGTGAGTGCAAATGGTTGTTTGTGTATGTGTGCCCTGCGATTGGCTGGCAACCAGTTCAGGGTGATAGCTGGGATAGGCTTCAGCACGCCCGCGACCCTAGTGAGGAGAAGCGGCTCAGAAAATGGATGGATGGATTGAAAAAGATAATCAATGTAAAGCACAGACCATATAACTAAAATAGAACAATTTCATGTAATCCTATTTTTTTTTTTTTTTAACTATTCACATGCAGTGGAAAGGAAAGACCACCAGTGGACCGCACGTCACTGGATAAGCGGTATGGAAAATGGATGGATGAATGGATGTGGTGCAATGGTGGCACAGCATTTTTATATTAGTGTGCTCCTGAAACTTACTGTGGAGGAAGACATCGGACATGATTAAACATACATCTTTCAGGCGACTTTTCAAGGAAAAACTCGACTTCATACAGTATGCAAAATGCCTCTGTCTCTTCTTTAATGCCACACATGGTTATGTATTATTTTTGCATATTATTTTGCAAATTGATGGTGTTATATTGTAGGTGTAATGGTGTTGAAATGGATTAGGTCACTGAAGGCCCAGGTCCAAAACTCACCCTCCGCCACTGCAAAATAGAAAATACAAGACGGGCAGTTGGTAAATAATTTAAAATGGCAAAAACAGATTTAAGACAGAAGAAACAAACAACAATAAAAAAAAAACAGATGGCAAAAACAAGAAAAAAACAGAAGTGGTGAACAGACAGCAAGAGAGAGCATTTCAGTTGTGTGGATGAGTGTGTATCACGAGGCTACTGTGCGTCTGAATGGAAAAAAAAAATCAGTAGTAGACCTATGTATGAAAGCGTTTCAATAATCTGTGTGACGAAAAATCATTCAGTACTGTGTATTAAAGCTTTTCAGTCGTATGTATGAGAACTTCATTAGTGCAGTGTGTATGAGAGGACTTCAGTGGTGTGTGCGTGTGTGTGTGTGTGTGTGTGTGTGTGTGTGTGTGTGTGTGTGTGTGTGAGAGAGAGAGTGAGTGAGGTAATCCCTGAATTGTATTACTGACACTCATTAACACACACACGAACATACGCACATCCCTACTTCCTACTTTCACTTCCGGCTTCCTTTCCTGATGCCACGCCCCCTCCCCGCCCTCCACGCGTATGTACGCTTGCTATCTTCGCACACGCGCCTGAGAGAGAGAGAGAGAGAGAGAGAGATAAGGATAGTGCAGCGAACACTCACACACGTGAGCGTTTCACCGTCTCGCTGCTTTGCATCCTCACCTGCAGTGATCGTCGGGCACGCGCCTTTGCAACAACCCCTCATCCCCTTCCGCACGCACGCGCGGATGAACCTTGCCGCAGCCTTGAGCGAGGCGTCGAGCAGCTCCACGCCGGGATAGGAACACCGCGAAGCGGCCGCACCGTGGACGAGCATGACGGTAAGCGATGTGCAGGTTCTGTGCGTGTTTGTGTGCGTGTGAACGTTTTGCGTTTTGTGTGTAGGCGCGTGCACGTGAGAGCGCGCGCGTGCGTTGCAGGTCAAAACGACGCTGTCAGCACATTGTCAGACAGGCACGCGCAAAGGGGGCGGGCTCACTATTGCAGGTTGTGTGCGTGCGCGTGCGCGTCTGGTCTCGGAAGCCACCCTTGTATTCGTAGTGTTTCTATGTATGTATGTATGTATGTATGTATGGATGTATATATGTATGTATGTATGTATGTGTGTGCGTGATGACTTGTGATGCCTTTGCATTTTTACCTTGCATTTGTTGTTGTTGTCCATAGTTGATGCTAAGCTAACAGTTGACTTGACCCAATCATTTAGGTGCTAACGTGACGTCACTGTAGGAAAAAATTACATCATATAAATTGGTTAATTAACTCACCTGCCACTTAACTAGTGGAAACAACACTATGCTAATACCATCCCTAACTTCCGCTAAATAGCCATATTGGTGGATAGAAGGCTAGTTGGCGTTTGACTAAACATTTGGAAAAATTGTCGCTCAGTAGATAGATAGAAGGGCTGCATGATTATGGCCAAAATAATAACCACGATTCTTTGGATCAATATTGTAATTGTATTGTGGTGAGGATACAAGGTGACGCCTACCAGTGTGGTCGCCTCTGTTACGCGCTCTCTAGTATTGTTTTTGTGTTTTTCATTCGCCTTTGGAGACATTACACGACTCACGTACACAAGGGGAGACTTGCTAACTATCAAGATGGCTACTCCGGACTTTCTTTCACGAACTTTTGCAAATACGCTCAGTTTTTTCCCCAAGTTACTCACCGGAGCGTCGTCCGTGGTCTTCAGCGCATGGAGGCGAAGGCGACACCACAGAGGGAAGCGAGCCGGCATCCAGGTGAAACTCCGCAGGAGAGGATACAGATTGGCATTCCTGTCGATGCACCTCGCGAATGTACGCTCCCTACCCAACAACGAGCTTCATCTTCTGATAAAGACCAGTAAAGACTTCGGACGTTCCGCCGGCATGTGCTTTATCCGTAAAGGCCTACTCGCCGCGTGAGTTCGCATTATTCATCCTGGCTGGCGTGTACATCCAGCCTCAAGCTAACACGAACGCCGCACTGCTAACGCTCGCCGAACAAGTCAACGAAATTGAAAAAAAACACCCGGACTCACCCCACATTATTCTCGGGGACTTTAACAAAGCTAAACACAACCACGAACTCCCTAAATACAAGCAGGACATCGACTGTCCTACCAGGGAAAATAACATTTTGGACCACTGCTATACTATGCTAAAAAACGCATACCGTGTTATACCTCGTTCAGCCCTGGGCTCGTCTGATCACTGCTAGATTCACTTAATACTGACGTACAGGCAAGAACTTAAATGCGAGAAGCCTACAGTGAAAACAGTCAAAAAGTGGACCAATGAAGAAAAGATGGAACTTCAAAGCTGTTCAGACTGCACATACTGGAGTGTCTTTGAAAATTCAGCTGGCAGCCTGGATGAATATACGGACACTGTCCCATCCTATATCAGTTTCTGTGAAGAGGTTTGTGTACCAACAAAGTCATTTTGCACATTCTACAACAACAAGCCGTGGTTCACTGCCAAACGTAAGCAGCTTCGCCAAGCCATGGAGGACGCATATCTGAGCCGGGACACGGCCCTGTGTAATCGCGCTAGAAGCCTGCTGACTAAAGAAATTAACATTGCAAAGAGGAACTATGCAGCAAAGTTGGAAAAACAGTTTAGCGCTAATGACTCTAAATCATTCTGGCATGCATTCCAATTGCTGACAAATTACAAGCGACGATCCCCCCAAGCTGAGAACAATAGCACACTAGCCAACGACTTGAATACCTTCTACTGCAGATTTGAAAAGGACACTTCCACACCCACACAACCGCACCACCGACCACTATCACACCTCTGACTTCTGCGTTAACCATCCACGAACAGGATGTGAGACACATCTTCAAACAACAAAAGATTGACAAAGCAGCAGGTCCAGACCATGTGTCCCCATCCTGCCTCAAAGTCTGCGCGGATCAGCTCGCTCCGGTCTTCACACACATATTCAATAGATATCTGGAACTGTGCGAAGTACCATGCTGTTTCAAACGCTCCACCATCATTCCAGTCCCCAAGTAACCTACAATCTCGGGGCTAAATGACTACAGGCCTGTCGCCTTGACATCTCTGGTCATGAAGTCCTTTGACCGTCTCGTGCTGGACCACCTCAAGAGTGTCACAGGTCCCCTGCTGGACCCCCTGCAGTTTGCCTACCGAGCGAACAGTTCTGCGGATGATGCAGTCAACATGGGACTGCACTTCATCCTAGAACACCTCAACAGTGCAGGGACCTACGCGAGGATCCTGTTCATGGACTTCAGCTCAGTGTTCAACACCATCATCCCTGAACTCCTTTCCTCCAAGCTTCTCCAGCTCAGCGGCTCACCTGCCATCTGCCAGTGGATTTACAGCTTCCTGACGGGCAGGACACAGCAGGTGAGGCTGGGGGAGGCCACCTCATCCACACGCAGCATCAGCACTGGGGCGCCCCAAGGTTGTGTCCTCTCTCCGCTGCTCTTCTCTCTCTACACGAACGACTGCACCTCAACGCACCCGGCTGTCAAACTCCTGAAGTTTGCAGATGACACCACTGTCATCGGCCTCATCAGGGACGATGACGAGTCTGCATATCGCCAGGAAGTGGAGTGGCTGGAGCGGCCGACACAACCTGGAGCTGAATACGCTCAAGACTGTAGAGATGATTGTGGACTTCAGGAGGCATCCTTCGCCATAGCTACCCCTCACGTTGTCCAGCTGCCTTGTGTCAACCGTCGAGACCTTCAAGTTCCTGGGAATTACAGTCTCTCAGGACCTGAAGTGGGCGACCAACATCAACTCAGTCCTCAAAAAGGCCCAGCAGAGGATGTACTTCCTGCGGCTTCTGAGGACCCACAGCCTGCCACAGGTGCTGCTGAGGCAGTTCTACACAGCCGTCATCGAATGAGTCCTGTGTTCTTCCATCACGGTCTGGTTTAGTGCTGCTACAAAAAAGGACAAACTCCGACTGCAACGGACAATCAAAACTGCTGAAAGGATTGTCGGTACCCCCCTACCCACACTTGAGGACTTGCATGCTCCCAGAACTAAGACAAGAGCGTGCAAAATCCTCTCGGACCCTCTACATCCCAGTCACCGGCTCTTCCAGCTCCTTCCCTCAGGTCGGCGCTACCAATCAATGCAAACTAGAACTAGCAGACATTCCAACAGCTTCTTCCCTCTTGCAATCAACTTCTTAAACATACAATTCCATTACAACATGCTGGCAATTTTTTGACTTGCGTTTGTTGTCACATTTCTGTCGGGCCAATTATATATTACTCGTGCACTCACTGTAGTAGTCTCGCCATGCTGCACTATTTGCATATCTGTTGTTGACCCATACTGGTCACTCATGCCAGAGTAGCATCTGCTCCATTTGCACACTGATTGAGGAGTATCTGCAACATTTGCACAATCAACATTGTCCCAGATTATCGCACTACTCGCTTGAAGTCTCGGCGCCCTTTGCGCAATGGTCATTGCACCGGACTATTGCAATATCAGTCTTTCAAACTGCTGTAAGTGCCAGAGGACTCCGCATCTTTTTGCACAATTGTCAAAAAAAAAAAAAAAAGTACCGGCATTACCAGATAACTAGCAACCCTTTATTGCTCAGTGACTGTTTTTGGTCAATGTCTTTATGTCTCCAAAGTGTTCTCTGTCAATTCACTGTCTGTTGTTGTACTCAAGCGGCTCCAACTACCGGAGACAAATTCCTTGTGTGTTTTTTGGACATACTTGGCAAATAAATATGATTCTGATTCTGATAATTAATCACAATTATTCCTCATGTTAGGGAAAAATCTATTTTTATTGTACTACTTTTCAACAAACAATATGTAAACAATCTTTGGTGCAAAATGAATCTTTAAATAAGAATAAATGATAAGTATAAAAAATTACCCAAGAAATTCAAATTTACCAAGTGATAACTGAGTAAATGATATAACAGAGTGCTATCACAAATTGCAACTTAATGGAAGCAAATAAAGTTTAGCCATAAAAGGCAATAACATTAGGCTGCAAGCATTGACTTTTCATTTGAAAACCCCCGTCAATATGAATTGTCAATGAAAGATACAGCTCCATTGTTCTGCTTGACTGTAGGTCAGTCGTTCACGGTCACAAACTGCAAAGCAGAGGTGGATAGAGTAGCCAAATATTGTAGTCAAGTAAGAGTACTGTTACTTAAAAGTAATATTACTGAAGTAAAAGTAAAAAGTAGTCCTCCCAAAAATGACTTGAGTAAGAGCAATAAAGTATTCAGTGAAAAACTCAAGTACTGAGTAAATGGTAAGTAACTTCTGATTTGCCAGAGCATGAACATCAAATAAAATGGAAAACTATAACTAAATAAAATGTGAATGTGCAGTGTGTGTGTGTGTGTGTGTGTGTGTGTGTGTGTGTGTGTGTGTGTGTGTGTGTGTGTGTCTGTGCATGCATTTGTGTGGAGTGCGCATGCATACGTGTGTGTGAACGAGATTAGCACGTACCTCAAATGTTTTCGTTGGTTATAACCATAAAATATGACTAATATGGGCTAATATCAGCCAAATCAACAACAAAAACATCTGAAACTTACCACAAGCTGTTTTCCCAACTTAGAGGTGGGTTGGAATATCCACGTTTGGGCAGACAGTGCCAGGCAAATAATACAATGCATGAAAGCTGTTGTTTTTGTCATCTGAAATGTAAATACAGTCTCATTCCGTTGCCTTCTATGGGAACGACGACCTTCCCAACATGGCCTCCACATAGGCACATTGATTAGCCAGGCTGGCATATATAGTTTTTATATCTATGCCCGCAAAGCCCAATTGAAGACGTTGTGTGCGGCCTTGTGTCGTTCGATTGGTCAACTCGAGTCACTAGCAGTTACGTTATATTGGAGCAAACAGCGGCCTATGCTAAAAGTCGTAGTCTAAGCAGATCGCACCCGAAATTAAAAATAAATAAATAAATAAAAGCTTCACATATTAATACATTGGACATTATTGCCATTTTAGGCTTTTATTTTGAAGTTATCCCCGGAGCGCATTGTTACAGTAATCCTTCATATGAAAAATGAACAATCATTGTGGCGGCTCGCGTGAGTTAAACTTTTCAACTGCAGGCTGGCCTGTCCACACTTATTGTTCATGCAGTGTATTTAATGCCACTTGGAGAAATTGCTTGAGGGTATCACGTTTCTTGTCTAGTGTTTTGACGTTTATTTGCCGGTTTGTTTGTTTGTTTTTTTTGTTCCCAGATGACTGAACAGATTAGTTGTGTTACCTTGCTGGGCAAATAAACTCTGCTGCACTCTTAACATATGGCTTCTTGTTTAACATCGCTTGTCTTGAATCAAAATATGTCCAGAGAACGGATGTTGATCCCTTTCTGAGGCGCTAGCTCCAAATTTTGCTGTACCTGCTTCTCTAGTCATGACTAATGCTCATAATTCCACCGACAGTGACTGAGAGAACCACACGGCAAGGAGTGCTGGGGTCCCCCCTCGTGGTTGGCTGACTAGGTTGCAAAATTGCTTCATATCCAGCAATGACCTCATTTTAAATGTAAAAAAATTGCTGACATTCAGGCTCATTTAATTGTGGCAGCCAAAATCGCGTTCACGATTGAAATTTGATTAATTGTGCAGCCCTGATAGATAGATAGACAGACAGACAGACCAAACACTTCTGGACATTCGAAACAATAGCTGTGAATGAATGATTTTTGGACTGTCCTTGCAGGCAATCGCAATTATATGGATCATTGATTCTCAAACTGCGGTACTAGTACCATTAGTGGTATGTGGAAGAATCAATGCCTAAGTACAGTTGAGATGGATTTAACTTTACAGTACAATAGATTTACATTTAATATTTAAGAACCTTTTTTGTCAAACTTTTATTTTGTTACAATTTTTAAGTTTTATGTAAAATACATTTTATTTTAATCATTTAAGTAGTGTTGTATTTTCCTGTGTTTAAGCGCACTGTTAATTTTCAAACTGTTAAGGTTACAGTTGCTTACAATAATATTAAATGTACTTTTTAGGACTACAACCTCTGTCTTGTTTTTGGACCAACTACGCTATGGTATTTTAATGCTAGTCATGATTGTGGTACTTGGAAAGCAAAGTAATTTTTTAGGTGGTACTTGGTGGAAAAAGTTTAAGAACCACTGGGATAGAATATACAGCACATTTGGTTTATTTAGTGTATACACAAACACACACATTGCTTACAACACACCTTAAACACACTGACAAACGACCTTTGACCGGCCCTATCAAAGAGGGAGGGGCAAGTGACAACCACAGAACTTTGTGGAGAGAGACATGCATGCACACATACACACAAACTGACGACATGAAGAACTGAACACAACACAACGCTAAACAGGTAACATACATGGAAAGTGACACTTCACCTCCAAGGATGTGTCTGTGGTGTTTATGGTTAGCATGTTAGCAGGTGTGAGACTGAAAGTGTTCAATTAATGTGAGTGTGAGTGTGTGTGTGTGTGTGTGTGTGTGTGTGTCAGCATGCATGAAAGGCAAGAATCAGTGCCCACACCATGGAAAAACTAATATAAACTAATGCAAGTAAATGGACTGAACTTCATACAGTGACAACCTGCAAAGTTAATGCCCTCATTCGTTAAGATATTTGGGCAATAGATACTCGCCAAAAACAACGTGCCACTTTTTATCCGATGATTATAAATGTTTACTCTTTATATGATTAGTATTTAGGTGAACACAAAACCAAGGAGAGGTTCTTGCCCCGAAAGAAGTTTCTGGTCTTGAAAGAAGGTTGTATTCTTCAGAGTAGGTTTTCGCCCCCAGAAGAGGTTCTAGTTCCAAGAGAAGAATCTACTTTGAAGAGAAGGGTTTAGTCCCTAGGAAAGATGCTTATCTCGAGAGAGATTCTATTCCCTAGTGCAGGTTTTAGTCTCAAGAGAAGGTACTATAGCCTTGAGAAGGTTTTTGTCTTGAGAGAAGGTTCTAGTCTTGAGCGAATGTACTGGTCCCCCAAAGAGGTACTAGTTTTGAGAAGGTTGTATTCCAAGGGGTTTTAGTCCAAAGAGAAGATTCTACTCTCAGGAGAAGATATTAGTCCCAAGAGAACGCTTCCGTCCCCAGAAAAGGGTCTAGTCTCGAGAGAAGAGAGAAGATTCTAGTCCCAAGTGAAAGTTGTAGCCACTAGAAAAGATACTAATCCCTTGAGAAGGTTCTAGTCTTGAGAAAATGTGCTAGTCTGCAGCGTAGGTTTTTATCCCCAGGCGAGGTTCTGGTTCTGAGAGAAGATTCTACTTTCAAGAGAATGTTTTAGTCCCTAGAAAGGATTCCTATCTTGAGAGGTTCTCGTCCCGAGAAGAGAAGATTCTATTCCCAAGTGCAGGTTCCAGTTTTGAGAAAAGTTGCGAGTGCCTCGATAAGGTTTTTGTCCTGAATGAGGGTTTTAATATTGAGAGAGCGTACTGGTCCACAGAAGAGGTTCTAGTTTCAAGAGCAGGTTCTATTCTCAAGAGGTTTTAGTCCAGGGCGAAGAAGCTACTCTCAAAAGAGGGTTTTAGTCCCTAGAAAAGATTCTTATCTCAAGAGAAGGTTCTTGTTGTAAGAGAAGATTTCATTTCCAAGTGCAGGTTCTAGTCTCGAGAAATGGCACTAGTGCCTTGAAAAGGTTTTTAGTCCTGAGAGAATGTTCTAGTCTTGAGAGCACGTAATGGTCCCCAGAAGAGGTTCTAGTTTCAAGAGAAGGTTCTATTTCCAAGAGGTTTTAGTCCAGAGAGAAGAATCTACTCTCAAGAGAAGGTTTCAGTCCCCAGACAAGGTAGTTGTCCTCTGAGAAGGCTGTAGTCCCCAGAAATGGGTCTAGTCTCAAGAAACGGTTCTTGTCGCAAGAGAAGATTGGAGTCCTAAATGAAGATTCTAGTCTTAAAGGTAGGTTTTCGTCCCCAGAAGAGGTTCTAGTCCAGAGAGAAGATTCTACTCTCAAGAGAAGGTTTTAGTCCCTAGAAAAGATTCTTGTCCCAAGAAAAAAATACTAGTCCCCAGAGAATGTTTAGTCCCAAGAGAAGGTTCTAGTCCCGGGAGAGAATTCTAATCCTGAGAGAATATTCTCGGAGAAACTGTAAAGGCAACACCTGACTTGTTTAGCTTGCTAGCTAAATAATAGATAGCTAGATAGAGAGACGAATAGATAGATAAATACAGTAGATACTCAAGTGATACATAAATAGATATGTAGATTAGCAGTGGCATATGACATGTAAATGATGTTTACTGACTTCCTGTTTTCAGCTCTGGCACCATGTCTAAAAACACAGTGAAGAAGCTGCACTGGCGTTCCAAGGTAAACGCCACAACAGGCCAATGTGCTAATTGTAACATTGTCATCTTTATGATGGTGGTCCGCCAGCTAACCGCTGTCCGTCATTTCGGTGCAGGTGCAGGAGGGCTTCGTTCCACTGGGTGGAAGCTCCGGCGAGCTGGGGCTGGCCATTGGGGGCGGCGCAGACTATGGCGAGTTTCCCTTTGTGACGGTGGCACCCGGGGGCGGAGCCACCGTGGGGGACGTCATCTTGGAGATTGGCGGCACGCCCGTTCTGGGCATGACGCTGGGCGACGTCCGGGGCGTCCTCAACTCCTGTCCTCACCCGATCAGGATCAAAACCGTTTCACCAGGTGACCTAGGCTGATGCTATTTGTGTTGCATGTCAATCGTTTGCCATGATCTCACCAAATCTTTCAGGACATTTGGAACAATTGCGTAGTTGTTTGAGGAATACTATGGTTTCCGACTGTGCCTAAAGGCAAATGACTGGCTTAATTGGATGGATGGATGGATATATAGATAGATAGATAGATGCTAACTAGCTTAGCTTGTTAGCTGGCTCTATAGATAGATATACTATGATTCTGACTGACAACACTCTGTGTGCGTGTGGGTGTGTACGTGTGTGCGTGTATGTGTGTCTACGCGTCTCAGGTGTGTCTCTGTGTAAAGACCTTCGCCTGTACCTCAGTAAGTGTTTCACACCATCCTCCATGGACAGCCAGTTGCAGCAGCTCATCCGAGAGAACCTTTACCTGCGCGCTGTGCCCTGTACGTGCCTCCCACACCCACACACACACACACGCACACATGCACAGATCACAAGATGCATCGCTTTGTGATGACGTCACATTTCC